>NC_056741.1:1850878334-1851008334 GCF_019279795.1 Protopterus annectens
TTACATGTTTGTCCGATGGACATGTGTGCGAAATGGGCAGCTATGTATGGGGCTTAATTTTTTTGTGGGTACAGGTGAGAGTGGGAAGTGAGGTAGAGGAAGTATGTATGTCCGGGGAGGTAGGTTGGGAAGGTAAACAGACAAGACAGACAAGATGCATACAGGGGCAGTGTATGACACATGGGGTGGGTGACACAATTGATGGGGTTGGATGTTTGGAAATTGCAAGCCCGTGAGCCCACAGATGGTAACAGTGGAACTGAGATCCCCACCCATGGGCAGTCACCACTGAACCTTCACAGTCCCGAGGGTGGCTGTGCTGGGAGCTGCATAGGATGGGCAGGCTCACCCATGGGACGTGCCACTCTCACCTCAAGCTGGCGTTGGGGATCAGCGACTGAATGCTGGATCTCACTACGCACCACAGCCCGGACCTTTAGAAGGGTGACAGGTGGCCCTTCTCTGCCCACGCTTGCATGGGGGGGTGAGCCCCATCCCCTGCAGCGCTTCCACCCAAAGGTGGCACAGGACCAACAGAGGAAGGGAGCCCGGGCTGGGCACCGGACCTGCTGGTGCCAGGTGCACTCGCCAGCTGAGGAGGACAAGTGGCTCTGCTGGGACCGGCCTTCCCATATGTTCTGTGATTAGGTGTGTTTAATTACAACATAAGCAAAACAGCATTCCAGATTAGTTGTAACAGCATGCAATAATATTCCCATTAACCCAACACACCAAGGGTACAACAGTTGAACAGCAAGCATAACACATGCATATATTGAACCACAGTGGTTACTCCAACAGCATGTAGGGATGTTTGGTAGCAACAGGCCACCATGATTGTGGTGTTTAAACAGGGCACATGCATCAACATGAATGCAAATATTTATAGAAAAATAGGACATATGTCCCAACAAATATTTAAGATTACACATACCCATTGAGGTGTGGAATTGCATGGTTTATGCACATACAGTAGGTTGTATAAAAACCTTGGTTAACATATTATAATGACCTTTTAGTCTACACTACATTCCTAGTGACTGCAAGGGTATATCCCCTACCTGTATTATTACACTTGCCACCATATATTAGGTTGTGTACTGGGTTTGGCTAGTTCAATATATGCCTGACCTATATCTGACATACTAACTGTCCAGGATGCAGATGTTACTGCTACATATTTCTTGATTGCATTTATATTTCTTTATCTACATATCTGGGATGTTTTCACATGACATTTTCACTTCGATTTGTACAGAACCCTGCATTTCTTGACACACACTCACATTTCTGGGGAAAAAATAACACGCTACACGTGTGCCAGGTTTACTTATTCATGCCAGCCAGTAAATGCCTGTTGTGGACTGTATATTTGTTTCACAGCTACTAGTACTTCCATCACCCACTTTATATGGGACTGCACAACTCTGGGTTGCCAGCACCTTTTCAAACAGTACTGTTTGTATACTGCAAGGGTGCAACAACATTTCAGACTCTGTGACACAGACACACTCTGGGATTTAGACCTTTATTAATGACATTACACACTTTTACACAGGCTCACTACTTTATTTGTTTTAACGGTGTATATGGCAGACATGTTCAAGACTTATAATACCTTTATTAATGGGTTAGAACAATCTTTTTTCAGGCTCATGCACTTATTTTATATAACAGTGCCTGCAGAGATATTATTTCAGACATATGTTGCCTTTCTTAATGGGTTTATACACTCTTTTTCTGCCTCCCTGATGTTTTTATCTGACAGTACATGCAGAGGACTTATTCAGGCAATTTTATGGCTGTATTATTGGACTACAACACTTTCTTTCATGTTCTATCCCATATTTTATATAACAATACATGCAGAATAATCACTAACCTGCCTGGTGGCGCAGCCTTACCAGCCTATCAGCATAGGCTTGCTGATTCGTAGCACGGTCACCTGCAGCTGTAAAGTAAATGAAGGAATATTGAGACATACCTATCCGTTATACATACTCCATTATCAATTCTTAAATACTGCATTCCATGGCTACATACTCAGTTGTGGGGCATCCGGCATCCCACAGGCCTCCTGTATCCATTGGTTCAGGCGGTCCTGCTTTCGTCTCTTCAGGTCTGCATGGTGGTGACGGACCTGCTCACCAGTCCGAGGAACGCCTGTGGCACTGGTGAGGTCACGAGCTAACTGGTTCCAAGCCTCTGCCTTGTACTCCGTCCCTTGGAACTGGCTCTGCAGGTGTCTTGACTCGTGATGGTGGACAAGGAGCCAAACCATGTATTTCGACTCCTTGATGCCGCAATGTTGCACTCAGAAGCATGTTCCCTCTCCGACACCAGACATTCTAACTGTCGATGTGAGCTACAATCAGTTATGGCGTGTATTCCCACCTGTGGGGCTTAAATATGCTGCATTTCCCACACTTTTTTGTGATTGGCCGTTTTGTAAAATTCTCGGCTGACTGCAGACCTGCTTAGTAATGGTTAAACTACCATTACTAAGTATATGTATGTTAACAGTGGCTGTTTCTCCTAAGTTGTCATGGCGTAGTGGTTCTGTGCTTTGATAAGGATGCACAGAGTCCTGGGTTTGAACCTTGCCATTCATTTTACTTTCATACTGTCCAGACAGGCTAGGGGGTGTGGCTGCGTTTAAGCAACTTTGCTCTATGTTGCTCCACATTACCCTAAGGTGCACTAGTTGGTGCGGCGAGCACGTCTGCACAAACAGATTGCACTGGTTAAAGCACTATTTCGCTATGGGCACCTCTATTGCACTGGGTAAAGCACTGTTAAACTATGGGCACCTCTATTGCGCTGGGTAAAGCGCTGTTAAACTATGGGCAACTCTATTGCACTGGGTAAAGTACTGCTTAACTGCAAGCAATTATGTATCAGGATCCTTTAAAAATTTAATATTTTGTTCATTGATACATTGGCCATTTCACTGCTTTTTACTGATATTTTAATCATATGTGTCAGGTATTATTCCATGTACTGATTTAAAACATAAATAAGAAGGGGAGTGGTGGGGCTCAAACCATGAATGCCTCTTTTTTGTGCGAACGCTCTACCATTATGCTATTGCTTCAAGGAAAAAATACCTGCTACTCAAAATGATCCACCAGTCACAAACAGCACACAGTAGAAGCAAACAAACAGATGGAATCAGCACTGAGATGGTCACACAAATTCCCAAGGATGTTTCAATCGTAAAAATAATATAATATTTCTGCTAAAATTAAAAACATATTAAATACATTTTCATCTAATTCATATAAATCAAATCTGTATAGATGCACTACTGTATATTTTTATATAACCCATTTTATAACATTATATACATGTGAAAGTCTCTGACATACTTCCTCTTATGATAAATTTCACCTTTTATGTTACTTTTATTCTTTGTAACTGTTATGATTAACAGATAATAACTTCCTACCTCCTTGCTTTGAGTATAGGTTTAATGGATATATATTGATTAATTCCCAGATGTATGTGAGCTCTAAGTTTAAAGATCCATTCTAATTCTCTATTTTCTAGTGAATTAATATGATTTCCACCTCGGGTATTAATATGTACTATCTCAAGCACCCTGAATTTAAACAGATGATCTTTATAATCTGTGATGTGTTTAGCTAAAGCATTCAAAGGGTTTTTACATTTTATGTCATAGATGTGATTATAAATTCTATTCTTTAATTTTCTTTTCATTAGTCCTACATAAAATGCAGGACAGGACTCACAAGTTGCTAAATATATTAAGCTTTCAGTGGTGCATGTGGCCTCAAAGTAAGGGACAAACATATATTTCAACACTGGGTGTATAAAATTCTGTTCAGTTGTAATATGGGTACACATATTACATTTCCTGCAGGGAAATGTACCTACCCTTAAATCTCTTCTCAGGTCCATAGTGTTATTCGTTCTGGGGTTAGATCATAGTAGCCTTTTCAAATTTTTGTTGTTCTTGTATGCAAACCTAGGGAAACAGTCTACAACTTCAATAGTCTTGTCATCTGTAGTTAATATTTTCCAGTTGTTTCGAATAATTTCACTAATCGCTTTACTGTCATTGCTGTAAGTCATGACATATCTAAGTATAGCGGTTTCATTTTTGGTTGTCTCCATATTTCTTACTTTATAGCTTTTACCAATATATTTATTAGAGTAGCCTTTTTCAACCAAGTTAGCTTCCTTATGGGAAGCAGGTTCATAAATTTCTTCTCTAATCTGTTTAACTTACTTTTTATTATAGACTCTTTCTTGGAAATATGTTTCCAAGCATTCCATTTCTTTCATTTTTATATTATGATCTTTACATAGTCTATCTACCCTGATGAATTGACTTTTGATGATACCATAGAAAACATGTCTAGGGTGCATGCTGTCAAAATTCAACAGCGTGTTCTTCCAGCATGATTTTCTATGGAGGCTGGAGACTAGAGTTCCTGATTCAATACTTAAATTTACATCTAGGAAGCTTAGTGTGTCATGCGAAGTTTCCATTGTAAATTTTAGAAAGTCAGTTGTGCTTTCAAGGTAATGTAGGAAAGTTGTAAATTCCTCTTTAGTACCTCTCCATACAATGAGGACATCATCCACAAATCTTCTATATAATACAACTTTCTCAAATGATGAATGCTTGAACAGGAACTCTTGCTCCCATTGAAAAACCACTAGCTTTGCATATGTATTGGCGCATGGGGTGCCCATCGCCACACCCCATTTCTGATGGTATATTGTTTCACCATATAGAAAAACATTATAAGACAATACTAGTTCTAAAAGTTGACATATAAGTATCTGTTTGTCCCTACTAAATCCTCCTTTAAACTGAATGAGTTCTCTAATGGCTTGTATGCCATAGTCATTAGGGATGGACGTGAAAAGATTTCGTACATCTAGTGTTATTAATAAATGTTGTTCTCTAGATAATGTTTCTTTCTTAGCCTTACCAGCCTATCAGCATAGGCTTGCTGATTCGTAGCACGGTCACCTGCAGCTGTAAAGTAAATGAAGGGATATTGAGACATACCTATCCGTTATACATACTCCATTATCAATTCTTAAATACTGCATTCCATGGCTACATACTCAGTTGTGGGGCATCTGGCATCCCACAGGCCTCCTGTATCCATTGGTTCAGGCAGTTCTGCTTTCGTCTCTTCAGGTCTGCATGGTGGTGACGGACCTGCTCACCAGTCCGATGAACGCCTGTGGCACTGGTGAGGTCACGAGCTAACTGGTTCCAAGCCTCTGCCTTGTACTCCGTCCCTTGGAACTGGCTCTGCCAGAGTCTTGACTCGTGATGGTGGACAAGGAGCCAAACCATGTATTTCGACTCCTTGATGCCCCAACGTTGCACTCAGAAGCGTGTTCCCTCTCCGACACCAGACATTCTAACTGTCGATGTGAGCTACAATCAGTTATGGCGTGTATTCCCACCTGTGGGGCTTAAATATGCTGCATTTCCCGCATTTTTTGTGATTGGCCGTTTTGTAAAAATCTCGGCTGACTGCAGACCTGCTTAGTAATGGTTAAACTATCATTACTAAGTATATGTATGTTAACAGTGGCTGTTTCTCCTAAGTTGTCATGGCTTAGTGGTTCTGTGCTTTGATAAGGATGCACAGAGTCCTGGGTTTGAACCTTGCCATTCATTTTACTTTCATACTGTCCAGACAGGCTAGGGGGTGTGGCTGCGTTTAAGCAACTTTGCTCTACGTTGCTCCACATTACCCTAAGGTGCACTAGTTGGCGCGGTGCGCACGTCTGCGCAAACAGATTGCACTGGTTAAAGCGCTATTTCACTATGGGCACCTCTATTGCGCTGGGTAAAGCACTGTTAAACTATGGGCACCTCTATTGTGCTGGGTAAAGCGCTGTTAAACTATGGGCAACTCTATTGCACTGGGTAAAGTGCTGCTTAACTGCAAGCAATTATGTATCAGGATCCTTTAAAATTTTAATATTTTGTTCATTGATACATTGGCCATTTCACTGCTTTTTACTGATATTTTAATCATATGTGTCAGGTATTATTCCATGTACTGATTTAAAACATAAATAAGAAGGGGAGTGGTGGGGCTCAAACCATGAATGCCTCTTCTTTGTGCGAACGCTCTACCATTACGCTATTGCTACTTGGTGTGATTTGCATAAACATTCTTTCTTATGCTCTTCCATGTCGGAATTGCTAACTACAGCTAAGCAATGGGCACACCCACGCACACACGTGCAAATATAGGCAGCTATTTTGGGAATTTAAAAAAAATTAAATAAATTTTTTACTTTTCATAACTTTGATGGGAGTTTACAATATCAGGGAGTGTGGTGTTTGGTGCTAGGACATTTGAGCAGACTCGCTCTTGTGTGCTTTCATTTTCCTTTTACAAACCTTGCGGGGGCATGGCCGTTTAGACTGCTCGGCAGTCGGACACGCCCCCTGCTTTCCTACCCGGTCCGTGTAAGACTTACGGTTGAGTCAGCATGCCCTCATGAATATTCATGGCACGCTGATGTCATACCATTCAACTGCAGCCTCCGAGTAAGACTTATTAAGTCTTACATGAAGGATTCGTGAATCCGGGGGTCACTGTATGGCAGTCTGCAGAGAACTCAAAAACATATTTCCTATGAGTAATGGGATGTACAAAATAATTAAGGCCATTAACAAAGGCACATGCCTAACAATGCCTAAAGGAAAAGTTCCCATCCTACCAAGAGTAGTAGGTGCACATGATACATGTTTGTTATTAATACTCAAACCACATTCGTGGCATAACAGGTCTTTAAGATTATTATTGCGTTTAAAAGTAAACCTAAGTATAACATCTATTTTACCCCTGAAATGATCATCACTCCTCAAAATTTTCCAATTTTGTATAATGTTGCAAATTCCTTGTATATTATTACTATAGCGCAATACTATCTTGCACTGATTCTTCCAGGTATTCAGCAATGGAAGATGCAATTGCTGTAACCTGTAAGTTGCCTGAAAGCCAGCTCACTGCCCCTAAGAAAACTGATTAATTGTATAAAATTTGTTAATAATATAAGTTTTTTTTTTTACATAGTAATCCCAGGTCAAACCCAACAGTGATTTCTCTGGTGTCCCCAGCTTCTGCTAAACACCTGGTTAATACAAGAGACAAGGATGGAAAAGCTTTTGGTAGATTTGGGAAAAAGCGTATTCTTCTCCAACACTTACTTTTAGAATTCTCACTTGCCAAGTTCATATGTTAAGGCTAATACTTGCCTGTTTTGAGATCATAAAGAATATTATGACTTCTGTTTCCTCTTCTGGGAAAGCAAACATATTTGCATAACCTGTTTGTCCTGTTTCTGAAGTGGCTATGCAGTAAGTGAAATATTCTTATCCTTCTGCTGATTTCACTTCTGGGGTCAGTGCCACTGGAACTGCTATGAGGAGCTTCAAGAAAAAGGCAAACAACCAGATGGTAAACGTAAACTGTTCCACCAAACAGGCAAAGATAACAGCAAAGAAAATTATGGTAGCAGTTGTATGAAGTATAGCTCCAGACCACATAAAATAAACCAAGAACTTTAATATTCGGTAAGCGCTTTCACCACTGCCAGTGGCTTCATCAGACCATATACAAATGTAAAAAAAACACACAGAATGTTTTCTAAAGCTATCCCTGTCTACCTCATTAACCTGAGAGACCAACCGAGTCAATCAAGTTGCTTCAGGCACACCCTCTTTTAAAATCATCTGTCCCTTCATCTGTATTGCATAGTATTGCTTTTAAATGCAATTTTTATAATACATTAAAAATCTTATTCAGCAATCAATGCTTTCATAGGCATCTACAAGCATTTAAATATTTAGAAACATTCCAAAGCATTGCTTCTATCAGCAGCATGTCAAATGCTATATATCATGGTAAACATCATTATTACAATGATACTAAAGTCTCTATTCATTATATATACTTTGCTAAAATCATATTGCATTAAGTTGTATGCTTTGCTTCAGTTATATGCTGTTACTTAAAAATTATTGCAATAATAAATCTAGGTCTAACCTTCTATATATTCCTATTACTTCCAACAATGTAAATAAAGCTGCGGTTTAAAATGCAAACAAATCATGTCAAATGTTTACAAATGCTAAAATCATATTGCACTATATTGTATGCTTTGCTTCAGATTTATGCTGTTACTTAAAAATTATTACTATAACAAATCTAGGTCTAACCTTCTATATATTCCTATTATTTTTAACAGTGTAAATAAAACTACAGTTTAAAATGCAAACAAATTACCCATGGCATGTGTTCATATTCCATTTTAGAACTCGACTTCTTCCCATCACATTTTCAACTGTAAAACTTATCCAGAGTGTGTAATCTACTTAGGATATACTTATATTGCTCCCCCATTGTGTTATATTCCATTTCCAAAAGTTAGAAATGTTAAAAATAAGACCGTTGTGTTCGTCCTCATTGCAGCTCCTTTGCGCATGCACAATGATGTCATCACCCTCGGCAAATACTCCGTTTTACTTCCTCCCGCTTTCTTCATTTAATTATGATAAACAACCAAGTATCATAGAATATGTACAATTGCCAGATTATTTAGAGTACACCAGGTCACAAATTTATATATGTAGACAGTTTCAATCAAGGGAAGTTTATGCTTTTCCCATAGAAGCAAATCATATTGTTGCATTTCTGTTTATCATAGGTCAATCAAATATATGTAATAAAAGCACTCAGCACATTATATGCATATATCTAGGTAGAATCTTATACAAATATAATAGACATAACTTTAACTCTATACCTCTGGATAACCCATTCAGGCCATAAAATACATATTCCATGGATAGTAATAGTTCAATATACGTATATATATATATATATATATATATATATATATATATATATATATATATATAGAGGCAAAAAGGTGCAAATATATACGTCACCAGTTTGTATAAAAACAGGACTTATTTCATATTCATGCCCTAACTATAGGCCCCTAGTATATACTTCATAGCACACCCGGAACAGTGTATTGCTGTTTACCAAAGGCATTTATACACAACTATATAGTGCTTTAAATATAGTGTATTTTATACAAATAGGGTCTTCTAGCAGCCATTTAAGGATGGATGGATGCTTGACCCTGCAATATAAATTAAATAGAGGTAACTCTATGTGTATAATTATAGTTATGGAATACATCTATATGATAAAATACTTATAGATATCATATATAGGATGATAAGATGATTCTAATTTAGCAAACAAATTATGCATAGTTGTAAATATATGCAACATACAAATAATTACTCACATAGTACTAAATGAGTTGTTTGCCTTTCGGCTTTTCCCACCCGGTAAGGGGTCGCCACAGCGGAACTCTCGTCCGCTAATGATTGGCAGTAGATTTTTACGAAACGCCGAGGTGCCAGCTCATCGCCCAACCTTCAACGAAGGCATGCCTATTTACACACGCACATCTTTCGAATGCTATCCAACCACGGGGAGAACATGCAGACTCCACACAGAAGGCACTCCCAAGCCAAGCCGAGAATCGAACAGGAGAATATCTTGCTGTGAGGTAATGAGTAATAAATGTATTATACACAGACGATATCACTGCTTTGTGATGGATAAACTCTATCCTCAAATATGTTTAAATATATGATATTTCAAGAAGTAGGGTAAAATTCTCAAGTCTTGTTTTTGGCAGTCTTATAGTCCATATTTACAAGCATATTTAGGTGAATGATGTTACGACAAGTTAGATAGAATTCCACGGTGTTCTTACTAAGTGGAAATATTTCTAATACCACTAATTAAGTATAATATATGTCACTATTTTTTAGGTATTCCTCATGCTTCTAAAGCACTTTTAATAGAAACTTTACCATTCAACCCCTTCTCCTTATCTGCTCTGAGTTTGAGTATCCATGTCCAGAGCGTGTGGCTCTGAGGGATTGGGATTTCTTTAAGTGTAGCATGTCCAACAGCATTGGGTTTCACATGGCCTTGTATGTTAAGCAGAGATCGCCACTGAGTAGGCGATATGCGACAGAGTATAGCTGGAGTTTTTTTAGACGGTCAGCATAGGGCATCTGCTTTAGGCCTGTGATTCTTTTAGTGAGGTATTTCTGCGGCCTTTTCAGTTGTTGCAGATGTCTTGTGAGGTACATACCAAACAGAGTGTTGTACTCTATAATGGGTCTAATGAGGGATGAGTACAGTGGGACAAAGACCTCCTTTTTTCTGGATGAAAAGCCCTTAGTGATGAGGTATACCACATAGAAGGATTTCCTGGCTGTTGTGGCTATGTGGTTATCTAAGGTGAGACCACTACCCACCTGTGTCCCTAAGTCTCTTATCACACTTTCGGTGTTTTGCGTACTGCCACTTATGTGGTAATTCATGGGTACATGTTTTTTCCCAAAGGGGATAACTATACATTTCATGCCATTGAGCTTGAGCCCATGGCTGCGGCACCAAGCATCTGTTTCTGTAAGGCCTTTTTGTAGAATATCCAAATCATTTGGGGATTCAATAATGGGGGGATTCAATAATGGCTCCCAGTTTGCAGTCATCTGCGAACTCTGTTAGCCTGAGTCCCTCAGTGCTGGCCTGTACTTCAGAGAAGTAGATGCCAAACAAGAGCGGTCCCAGGACTGAACTCTGAGGTACTCCACTTGTCACTTATCTGGAGCTGGATTTTGAGTTGGCTACTTTTACAGTGTGGGTTCTGTTTTCAGGGTTTTTAGAACAGAGAACACAGCCAAAAAAATACCATATAAAAGAGGTGTTGGCACTTTCAAAATGCCCTCAAGACTTTCAATCATCTGTGGTCTCCAGGACCGATATAAGTGTTTTCAGGCAACACCACAGTCATTTGTTACATAAACAAACAGTGATGAACCAGAGCCTACCCTCTGTACAGACAAGCCATGGTAGCCTAGAATATAGCTTTTCAACACATTCTCAATCAACAGGCTTCTTAAATACTCTCAGAGTAAAATCTTGTGGCAGTCAAGTTGAGCAGGACCAGGACAGACACTCATGAATGGAAATTGAATTAGGGGGATTTCAGGATTTTATCTTGCTGTGAGGAACACCTCAAACAGATTTTTTTGCCTCAGTTCACAACAATCAGTTGGCAAACTTCTGCTCCAGATCTCCATGCATGAAGGCCTGGAAAACAGATGCTTTACCTTTTACTTAAGTATGAATCCTCCTGTATACTTTTCCACCCTTTCTACTAATAACCAGGGTCACTGAGAAGATTCAGAACAACTCTCCAAAGAGCATTGTCGTGACTCCCTTCTTATCCAGAAAACAGTGATTCTCCCTTTTATTAGAAATGGCTAGGGGCAATTACCACAAGCTTCCTCACAGGTTGGACCTACTTACATAGGACAAGTGTTGTTTCATTCATTCTGTACTCAAACAACTGCAACCAACTGCCTAGATGATAGAATTTTAATACATTTCAGGCATCTCACTTCTGAGGAAGTATAGTAGGCATTAAAGGAGGCAAGAAAACCTGTTGCTAGAAAATTTTAGATTAGTAAATGGAGTTTTTGGTCACTGGATCACAATGACCAACTGGGAACATGGTTGTGCAGAATGTTTTCTAGTACTGAACAGGCAGATGGATGCTGGATAATTTTATAGCTGGAAAGAAGTCATGTATATGCTGGTTGATGAGGCAGTTCTAACCAATTTAAGCTTTTCAGTGCTATACATTGGTAGGTTCTGAAAGGGATACTTGCAGCAAATTTAGCAACTTGTTATAGCATTTTATTTTAATTTAATTTTAATTTTAGCATTATAGCAATTTTAATTTTTGTGAAGCCTGGAGGTTAGTAAGAAAGGGAGCACCATAAAGATGTGTGGGGGAAGAGATAAGTAGTGGCAAGTATAGTTTTAATTGCACTGGTAAGAAAGTTTTTGGCTCTGTAAATTATCCCTAGTTTTTCATGAGTTTTTCTTACGCAATTTTGTATATGCAGGTCATATGTAAGTTTATCATCCAATATAACCCCTAGTAATTTGCTATGAGAAGTGACTTCAATAGCTGTATTATCAAGAGAGAGGACTTTATGTTTTGTTTTATCACAAGAGAGGAATTTGGGGGAAAAAGGTAGTAGTTTGGTCTTTTTTGGGTTAAGCATGACTTGTGATTTATGAAGCCATGTTTCAGTGGCTGTTAAAGCTTCCTTAGTAATTTTTGGAGGTGTACCATGTTGTCAGATGTACAAATGAGAGTGGAATCATTTGTATATTGTATTAGGGTGGCCTGTTGTGTGGATGTATAGAGGGTGTGGTGGAAATGTTAAAGAGGAGGGGACCAAGGATAGAGCCTTGTGGTAAGAAGAGTGCGTAGATTGCCATGATACCTATTAGACAGGCAGCTTTTGAACCACAGAAAGGAAGGCTGAGACCTAGTGAGAAAGTTCAAGGTAGACGTTTGCTGTTACAAACTGAACTGAAGGCTTTAAACAAGTCTAGAAATAAGAAAAAGACCAGTTTACCATTATCCCTAGCTTTATTGACAGTATCTATATAAGTTTGAAGGGCAGTGCTGCTAGTATCATGGCAAGGATGGAAGCCATGTTGTGAAGGGAATAGGAGTTCTTCCTGCAGGATATAGTCTAGAAATTGTTTTTGAATACATTTTGAAGTGTTTTGGCAAGGGGAGATAAGATTGCTATAGGTCTAAAGTTATTAATGTCTGTTGAATTTCCACTTTTGTGCAGAAGGATAGTGTGTGATTTTTTCCAGAGAAAGGGAATGTGGGATTTCTGGATTAACCTGTTTATGAGGACTGAGACAGAATAGGCAGTGCTACTGGCTGCTATTTTTAGGTACCCACTTGAAAGGTCATCAGCTGAAGCAGAACATGATTTAAGTTTGTTTAAGAGTAGTTTTATCTAGGATGTGGCACAGTTTTGAAGGTGGAAGTGGATGTGGTGATATGTGGCTGTTGGGCTGGGTTGAGATTAGATGTTGAGGAATCCTTGGTTACAGATCCTATACTATCTATAAAATAACAGTTGAACTGTACTGCAGTTTTGAGTGGTGAGTTGTCGGGAGAGGGGTTTAGGTTGAATGTTTGGCCAGGATGTAAGATTTCTTGAATGGACGTCCAAAATGTTTTGGGGGTTATGTTTAATAACTTTCAGAATAATGCTAAAGTATATATTTTTGTCTTCATTTAGTTGCTTTTTAGTACAATTGCAAAGTATTCTAAAGTTTTTGGGATATTTAGGTGTTTTTTTTTTATTTTTGCCATTCTTTCCATGCCTTTTCTGCATCCTACATTAGCATTTTACTCTTTTTGGATAGCCAAATTGCATTATTTATTTTTAGTCTCTTCCTTCTAGGAGGAGGACCCTCAGGTCAAATTATAACTGACAGCAATCAGTTTATACCCAGTACAAAGCAATTAGCAAAGAGATATGAAAGAAAACAGGCTTTGTGTCATTTCCTGAGGCTAAATAGCTGCCATGTGCAGTATAGTCTACTGGTCAAGAAAAAGGGGACGGTGGCCAACTTACTAAGAGGTCCTTAGAGCGCAAGTATTATTTCACAGAGACTTTCAATCACAGAGCAGGCATGTATTCAACTGATTAAAGTTAATAGACAGTATTTATTTTATTTTATTTTATTTTACATTTGTTAACCGGGGGTTGCTGACTGAGCCGAAAAGGCCCTTTTTCAGCAGAGGCCTGGGGAGAAAAGGTCCACATAGAAAAATTACAGATACATTTAGACATGATCAGTATACATACAAATTACAAAAGACATATTTTTACAGTGGTATGCAGCACATCAACAGTTACAGTGGAGAGAACAAACAAAAAAATATTAATTTAAAAATAAAGGTACTTAATAGATTTGTGGTGTACAGCTGACATTTGGAACACAGGTAGAATACATACATGGTTCTTCATGATAAATGTCCTTACATTATACAATGGCAAAATTCTGAGTAAACTTGCAGGATCAGGGCCTTATGGCAGAGTTCCTGCAGTATCCAGGTCAGATGTAGTATCCACAAGCTGTTATACAATGAGAAAATTCTCAATAAACTTGTAGGAGTAGGGCCTCATGGCAGAGCTCCGGCAATGTCAAAGTCAAATGTAGTGACCGCACACTATTATACAACAAAATGTTTTTAATTAAGTTCTTGTGTAATTGATGATATGGGGATTCAGTATGTTTTTTTCCATGAGCTGAATTTGATATGGAATGATCCTTTTTGCCAAATCAGTATATACTCTGGGATACCCTTTTAGGCACCATCAAAGAACTACCTACTGGCAACTTAAGAGCACTTTACCACCAGTTATGATACCTTGCAGTTTACTCTTAGGAAATATAAAGTTTTAATATGTTCGGTACATGTTATTACACATAAGCAGATTATATCACATTATGTGAAATACTGGTAGAACAGTATTAGCTTTTTGCAGCCATGAGAAAACATTGTTTTGTTTGTTTGTTATGACGGCCAGTTGGAAATGATGCACTAAGGTTAATGTGTCCTATACTGTTGTCAGACTGTAGTGCTAATTATGTGCTGAGTAAAAGGAGATGGATCTTGACCTTTCACACTAGATAACATCTATTCATGAGTCTTTTGACTATTTCAGTCCATTACATATGAAAGTAATTGCTGAAAGCAAGTGCAGCCTGCTCCAAATAAACACTTGAGTTAAAACTTTGTAGTAAGTGTAAGTAATTAGTACTTTTAGCTCAGTATACATAATTACACAAACGCAGCTTTAAATGATGTCGATTTCGGTTCTTGAGTGTGACCATCCTTAACACTGACTTATTTTCCTACTTTCCACAAACCATCCTATAAGGATGTTATAAAATATCTCTAAAAATAGTGTCTTATTGCCCTAGGCAACGGTAATGAGATAGCCATAATCAGCTTGCTGACAGGATTTTTAGACATTTTCCTTTATTTTGTTCAGGTTGACATAGGTAGGTTATGTTTCTTAACTAAATGTTCTCCTGCTGGAGGCAAAGTAGGTTCAGTATTACAAAATGGACAAAACGGACAGTATTACAAAACGGATATTATTTATTAAGTGATTCCATTTTTTTTTTCATTTCAAATTAATCAGAAATAGTCAGAAAGATACAAGTCCTCTCCTTTATGGTATTTTTTCATTATAAATGGTAAGCTTTGCAAGTTGTTCCCTTCTGGAGGTCCAGACTCTGTCCTCATCAACAAAAGTGAGTAATAATTAACTTGTTTTTGAACAGTAATGCAAAGTATACTATTCACACTGTAAGGTGTAGTTGTAATGAATTCTGTATATGGCAGACTGATTATAGTTTTAACAGTAGAATTACTGAATATTTCCATGTTAGAATTAATCCAGCAAAACAACTTCACCTTTTAATGTTATACATAGCAATAGTATTAGACTATTCACAGTGCTCATTTGTTTTATGTAGAATGAAACATCAGAGGGGGAAACATATTGCGCGCACACTCACACACACACACACACACACACACACACACACACACACACACACACACACACACACACACACACACACACACACACACACACACACACACACACACACTGCTGAGAAGTGAAGCATTGGCTGCACTACACAGCAAAGCCTTTAGACAAGGTGGAATGAGTGACTGTGTCAATTTCGAATGTTTTGTATGAGGTATGTTTTTGACTTAGCATGCCTACGCTTTTGTAATTTATTGAGTTATTAATGCTTATCATGATAGCAGGCTGCAAATTTATCATTTTCTTTAGTTTGTCCTCTTAAATTCAGACATGAAACATAAGGTGTGACCTTACTGAATTTAATTAAATTAATTAAATTTGGATTAGATAAACAAATCTTGGTGTCAGTCAGCTATATATATATATATATATATATATATATATATATATATATATATATATATAGCTGCTGACTGATTGCCTAACAATATAATGTGAAAGGCAGAACAGGTATTCCTGCCTTGAAGGCTTGTGTATAGCTTAATCACATAGGCATTTTACCTTACTAATCCAGTTCAAGAAAATGAAGAGTTGTTTAATTTCAGTTTACTATATTCTACTTATTTTCTACAGTCTTCAATAAACATACAATAATATCATAACTGCAAATGTGCAGAATCATGGAATGTATTCTCCACACATATTGCAGTGCTTAATTAATATCTGCTTATGAAATATTTAGTGATGGTGTACAAAAACAAACATCCTTTTAACTTTTTCTTTCTTTAACTTTGCCAGCATCAAGTGATACATTTGGGTGTATGTACGTGTATGTCTGTTTTAGAAAAAAATGCCACTCTTTGTAAACCTCTGAAGTATAGTGAAAAGATATTCTAAGCACATATTAATGTGTGAAGCAAATGTAAGGATAGGTTAAGAAGTTTGGGCTTGTTAAGGTAACCTGAGCTGCTTCAGCTAGGGAAAAATAAGGAATGAGGGCTCTGTTTCAAATTGATGGAATGGAAAACTTCTTACTTAAAAGCATGCTTTTCATGGAACAATATGTAACTGATCATTTTAGCAAACTAAACTTATTTTGTTAATAACTTTTATTTCTGATGCTACACTTTTGCTCAGCAGTTAGAAAATCACCAAATTAATGATGTGGCTTCATAAGGCTCACTTCTGCAGGTTTTGTATAGCATAGTTTCTATACTGTGTGTTCATGTCAGTGTTTACCAGCAGTTTAGGACATGGAGGCATATGAAGTAGCAGTACTGTGAACTGCCCTTAGATGTGTGATGTGTATGCAGTGTTTCTGTGTTTGACCATCTGTGTGTCCTGCAATGGACTGGCAACTTATACAAAACATACATAGCTTATATCCATGTCATGTCTGGATCAGCTTTTTTCCCCAAGATGTTGAGTGAATTTAAGTTTGCGATGAAAATATATACATTTACTTTGTTCTGTTTATTTATTTTCTTGCTTATAATTTAAGGGGACATATTTTTATATATTTCTAAACAGATCTAAATTATGATTATCTTGCAAAACCTGGAACAGAATAGACTTGTCTGTAGGTGAGGATAAAAAGAGCTGAAAAATAAACAAAAAAAAAAAAAAAAACAGCTAATAATCTATTAAAATGGGTATGAATACAAGTTCTTCAGACTTGAAACTTATCAGAATGAAATGAAATCAATGGAGAATGAGAGAAGAGTTATTAACCTTCTAGAATTCTGTGATTGCAGTGTTTTCAAAGGTTCACCAATTTCCTAGCAAAAAAAAATTGCATCTTGCTGAAGGTCAACTCTTTCTTTTTGTTTTGTTTACCAGAAAAGTACACTCAGGAATATACTAGAATAATATATAGGTAAAAAGACAAAGCAATCATTGTAGAAAACAAGAAACAGGTAGCCACAGGTCATTCAACAAAGTTGTCAATACCAAACACAGAGTTTCCAAATACTATGAAACTTCAGAAATATCGAGAGCCATGTAAAGTGGCAAAAAGTTTATGCTGACTATACACCGGGACTATGCTAATTGTAAATAGCTAACATGACCTCAATATAACTGTATAAGTTGTTTTTGCTTCCTCTGTATTTGAAACAACTGATGTATGAAGAGTCAGATTCAAATTCTTTTTTCTTTATAAAAGAAAATTATACTAACCTTTCTGTTTCTACTAAAATCATAACCACTGAAAGTAAACAGCATCTTTTAACAGGCCACCAGCTATGAAAGAACGTTTTCAAGGAAATCACAAACTTAAACAAATTAACATTAATAATTGTAATTTAACTAATTAAATAGGGCCATAAACAAGATAGAATTTACAAATTATAATAAGCTGCTTAACATGGGCAAACGAGGGTAGACAGTATTTGGAGTTGCCCACAGAATTTTGTCAAAGACAAATGGCTTCTGAAGTCTAAGAACAGTTTTCTTGAGAACCCAAAACATCAGTTTAACTATCTTGAGATAGCAGGCCATTCGGAAAAATATAGAAAGTTCTGCATGTATTGAACACACCCACATACAAACGCACATTTTGTTACACTATGCAGTAAAGCAGTAACATACAAAAGTGTTGGAAAGAAAAGTAAAAAGAAATACCAGAAATTTCCAGCTGGGTCACACTAATGTTGATGAAACTCCATGAAGTAGAAAGATTCATGTTCTTTTTCTCTACCTGGCAACGGCAGTAACCATTTCATTTCAATACTGTGTTAGCTATAAGGTAATTCACATAGAAGTTTGAAGGCGTGAGCAGTAGAGCAAGTGAAATGTGATGAAACATTGTGTTATGCAAATCTTGCACAGACGTTCCACAGAATATCTTTTTATTAAAGAACAGCAGAAAAGGAGTCAAATTACAATAGCTGTTGAAGTCTCCACCCAGTAGCTTTACATAAATTATTCATGTTGCATCCCCAGCCTTATATCTCACTCTTAGTGTGTTTGATAGGCAGGAACACTTAATGTAAACAAAGGCAAAGTCAAATTAAACCACTGCAACAATGCAGTAGGAAATAACTGTATTACAGTTTTCAAACAAATAACTGAATAAGTCAATAAAGAAATAAATTTGTTAAATATAATTTCACAGATCGTTACTAACTGTGAGTTCCCTGACACCACTGAGAAGCCTAGCACAATTTCTTAATTGTTACACAGC
Organism: Protopterus annectens; assembly: GCF_019279795.1. Lineage (NCBI taxonomy): Eukaryota > Metazoa > Chordata > Ceratodontiformes > Protopteridae > Protopterus > Protopterus annectens. Next base: position 1,850,897,024 of record NC_056741.1, read on the forward strand.
ACTGCCTTGGTAAGTGACTTGCTCATTGTCACACAGCAGGCAAATGAGGACTGAAGGAATCAAACCCTGGATCAGTGAAAGTAGTCTACAACATTTATCCTCTGTACCATATCAGTGTACTATTAACTGCCAGCTCATGCTTTTTATGTTCCAGCATGTCATAAATAGAATGCTTTTATTTATACAACACTACTAGGTGCCATACATGGAACTTTACATTGTATGTGAGGTAAGGAATACACAGTATAAGAGGTCACTGACATCACTAGATCAATAAGTTGTAAGAACTGCTTAAGTTACATCTTATTTTTACTAAATTCCTCATGAGAACTTCCACAAATCATTTCCATCTGTTTGTTTGGTGCATTTTACTTAATGGGTAACTTTGTCTGGGCAAACTAACCTTTTTTGCAGGCAATTTTGGAGGAAGGGGTGCACTTTGTTGAGTCAAAGCTTTGCAATCATCAGCACTATTTTTTAAATCAAGGACCTCTGTGAAAAGATTGTTCAAAATATTTACCACTCTTTCATTGAAAAATGCTTTTTTCGACTCTCCTAAAATATTTACCTTGCATTTCAGATTTTGATCTGTTGTCTTTGTCTTTGTTGTTATATCTTTATTGAAATGTAACACATGAAGGAGCTGTTTGGAACCTTTTTACATTCTTTGATGTTTATATGATGCCCTCTCACACACTCACGCAAAGACCTTTCTACTTTAGGGATACACAATTTAAGGTTTTCCCTTCACTCTTTGTGTGGCTTCTGATGTAAGTGGTGTGCCACTTTTCTTTCCTCTTTTTGCAAGGCTGACGTCATCAAGACTGCATGCAGAAATATAAATCTGGACTCACCAGATGTTCAACATTTGATCACTGCTTCTGCTGTAGCCTTAGCCATGTGGGTTATATCCTACCCAGGATATAACAGACAGACAGCTTCTAAAGCTTAAGGGTACTGTCCATGCTCCAAAACCATTACCCACCTTCAGCAGAGCTTAAAAAATGGTTTGGGCACCAAACCCTTCAGGTCTTTCCTACAGCCGATGAGTGTTCCTGTTGTGGGTTCTCAAAGATCAACGGTTGGCTAACATTTCTCTATTGCTGAGCAGATAAGTTTCCTTGAAATTAAAATCCTCCACATCTTGTTTTATGTCAGAAAGTTGACTTTTTTTGTAAAAGTGTGCCTTTTAAGCTGGGTAAAAGTGTTTTATAGATTTTTTTGTCACTTTTTACCACTAGTGTTACTTTATACTTTTGATGAAAAAATTTGTTGAAGTTATTTTTCCTGGATAAAAGTTGTGTTAAAATACTTTTGAAAAATGAGGCAAGTATTTAAAGGCTTTTCACTGTGTTTTGGTTGAAAAATCAACTTTTTAAATACCTGTTTCACTGACTATTGCTGTCAGGCTTCCCTGGGACTCAGGCATTTTTTCGGCTTCCCCATGGAAAAAACTACCAGTTTCTTATTTTTTTCCTTCTTCCAGTGACAAGAAGAAAACATTTCCAGGTAACCTTTTCCGTGTCAGCAGACTAATAAAATGTCTCAGCCAGAGATGGATGACTTTGTTGTAGCCATTTCTGGTTCCTCAGACTATTCACAATTTTTCTTAGATCACTCTGGTGTAGTCTCTGCAGACATCATGCACTGGGGGTTATACACTTTCTCTGTGGTTGTTGGAGTGCCCTTGGTGGGCAAGGAAGAACCATTCTTGTTGGTCTCAGAAAAAGGGTGCAGGGCATAATTCTCTGCCTAGCCAGCCTGGAATGCCTGACCTGAATAGTGATGTTTTGTCCCTCAAAAGTAGTTCTGCTTCCTTAGTCATTCCTGTTAAAAAGAAGAAAAAAGTAAGAAATGTTATCTTTTTATGTCTAAAGTTACTTTGGATAGGGGTGACTTACTGGGCTTAGCTCAGGGCTTAGTTTAAGCTCTTAACTATACCAATTCTGGTGCTACTGGTAAGAGGAAAAGGGATTACTCAGTATTTGAGGATGTTCAGGAATTAAACAGAAAAATAATGACCTTCTATTGTAATCAAGAAAATATGATTTATTGTATCTGGAATTTCCTGAATCGAAACCAGTTCCTCATGTTCTTTCAGCTCTGAAGGATGTATTTAGTACAGCCTGTAACTTGCCTGATAGTCAGCCTACTGCCTTTAAGAAAGTAGATACATTGTATAACATTCCTCAGTCTTATACAATTTTATTTTCGAACTCCAGATCAGACCCAGCAGTGAATTCCTTGGTAAATCCAATTGCTGCTTAACATCCAGTAAATGCTAATCCCTCCCCCAAAAAGGATGGGAAAGCCTGGAAAAGATTTGGGAAAAAATGTATTGCTCTGCAACCTTATATGCTCATCATCTGATCACTACTGGAACAACCTTAGTTACCCAAACCATTATTCAGCTCAATCTGAGCTGAAGAAAAAGAGCAGTTTGGGTGCCAAGCACTTCAGAGCTTTCTTGCTGCTGAAGAATGCTCCTCTTCTGAAGCAAAAGCCCTTGCCTTCAGAGTAGGCTCAGTGAATGCTTCAGCCAGTGACCCGTGACTCTGCAGTGGCCATTATTGGTTCCTCAGACCACTTACTGGTATCCTCAAATCCTTCTGGTATAGTCTTGCCAGCCACTGTGGACCGGGATTAGAAATGTCCTCTCGGCTGTTCCAGTATCTGATGTGGGCATGGGAAAACCATCCATTTTAGGAGTAGGAGACATGGCACCCTGGGCGGGTCCTATTGGGGTGGATGGGGAAAGAGACCTCTTGCTCAAGACAATATGGCTTCTCCTTCTTGGTCTTCCTCCAAGGATATCAGTTGAGAAAAGAAACTAAGATTGGACATTAATCATCCAAAGATATTTTGTCTGCTCATAAGAATGTTTTTCATACCTTAGCCAGGAGTTCACTGCAGGGTTCCTATTGTGGAGAGTAGAAATAATTTCTGAGGAAAATATGTAGAAGGATTCTGACATGGACAGGGTGTAATGGTCTTTCCTTCACCTGACTCTCAAACCCAATACTTCGATTCAGAGTAATGTTTGTCCTCTCCATCTCCATTAGTGAAGTTTCTAATTCCAGGATAGATAATGCATTTTTGTGGGAATAAGTAGATGTTCCCCTAAACTGAGGAGATATTATGATAAGCTGTAAGTGGAATCAGCTCATACTGCATCCTTTCCTCTTATTATACTAGGCTTGGAGAATGTGTTAAATGCTGTCTGCAATAACCCTAACCCACCGCATTTAGTACCCACCCAAAGAAAAAGTCAGAATACTTACTAATACCAACCATACTTCTGTGGATAACTAGGTAAGGTATTATGCAGATTTTGTAAGAGAATTTCCTTTATCTAGTCTAGTCTGTCAGGTCTTGAAAGACTGTGGGATTTTTCTACCACACTTCCTTCAGTTTCTCACTTGTTTTCAGAATCTAAACATGTTTTGCAGGGTATGTATGATTGTGCAGGTACTGTCTAGGGTCACTACTATTGCTCCTGTTTTGAGAAGAGATACTTGGGTACATACTGAAAAGTTTTTGGGTGAGGTATAGTTTGAGATTTTAAACTGTAATGCAGGCAATGAGGTTTTGTTTGACCCTAATGCTACTTATGTTCTCAAAGAGTTTGACGACATAGGGAAGTCAATTCAGGGAGTTATAAAGACTTTTTAATCCCTACATTTTAAATCTTACAAACTCTCTGCTTTTTTTCCTTAAAAATGCAGAATAATCATTCCCTGTCATCTGCTGGAATGCAGGGCGAAAAAGGGTGATGGCTGGAGGAGAACAACAAAAAACAGGGACCCTTTCAGAAAAAGGGACAGATTTTGCCTTCAGAATTACCATGCCAGAACTCCATCCACATCTCCCGCAGTCTTCATTTTTCAAAGTATGCCCCATAGGCTGGCTCACAACCTTTCCCTTTTGGCAACACATTGTTTCAGACTTTTAGGTGCTAATATTGATTTAGAAGAGTTGCAGTTGACACTGGATAGACATACCTTCTTTCAGGAAAATTCCTCTGTCCTCTGAACCAAACAGAGTTGTTTCCTCAGGTTCTTCAACACGTGTTCTACCTAGGAGTCATAATAACAGTGCCTTTAGATCAAATAAATGAAGGTTTTGTCTCCAGAATGTTTCTGGTTTCAAAGAATGGGCTTTCCTGGAGACCAGTTGTAGATCTTTCCTTTCTCAACAAGTTTGTGAAAGTAACAGAATTCAAAATGTTGGCCCTTCAGAGTCTATCAGTCATTCCTCTTCAAAATTTTTTGGTAATGTTAGATCTAAAAGATGTTTAACATCACATTTTTCTTTATTTATATGCTTTACTGGTCTTCGTAGAGTCTTTTGCCAGATGCCAGGAGTCCATAATATGGGTTTCTTCCCTTCTAATCAATCTGGGCTTTCAGACAAATGTTCAAAAAGGCTTCATATTGTAAAATGACAATAGACAGGGGAAAAAGGGACAAAGACGCTGCAGATAAGCTTTAAAGTCCTCCTCCCACACCCCTCAGAACTTATATACACCAACTACGAAATCACCATATCTTGGAGAAAAGGGAATATCTCAGGAAATGGCCATCTTGGACTTGTAAGTCCATTTTTTATTCAGCCAATGTGTTTTGGGACTCACTGTAGTGGGTCCAGGCATCTCAAATGGCTACTGTTCAGAAATCCTCTATGACTCTGTCACTCATGGTTGTGCTCTTATACTGCCTTCTAGATACATCTCTTCAATGGCATTTTTAACAAAGGAAAAGGCAAATTTGTATATGGACGCTTTCCTGCTCTTCTGCAACCAGCCAGAGAATATCTCAGGATTCTAGAGTTCATATCTCAGGATTTTAGGGTTCATGGCTTCTATGATTCTTCTGATTCCTTTTGCCGGGTTATACATGAGAAAAAAAATCAATGTTTATAAAAAAAGGGTGGAACCAACATTCTTATCCTCTAGGATTTTCAAATTCTATTTTTGGGCTTTATCAGGAAAGGACTACATTGAGGCAATAAGACACCTCGATATTTGCTTGGGAAGCAGTTTTATGGGGATATAGGTGCAAGACATACAGGAAAGTGCAGGCAAACCAAAACACATAAATGTCAGAAAAATGTTAGCTGTGATCAATGCTGTAGAATCGCTTCATGACCTGTGGTCCCTAGGACCATTACAAGTGATTATAGGCAATTCCACAATTGTGTGGTACCTAAACAAATTAGGGACACCATGTTTTACCCACTGTACAGGTTGGCTGTGTTAGCTTGCGAGGTATCTCTACATTATTGTATAATCCTCCAAGCATCTTATATTCTGTCAGAGCAAAACGTAGTGGCAGATGAGCTGAGAAGGACCTTATTGAAAGGAAATTGAATGAGGGAGTCTTCCAAGAATGGATCCAATTATGGGGGACACCTCAAATAGATCTGTTTGCCTCCTTTCAATACAGATTGCTAGGTAAATTCTGCAGCAGGACTGCTTGTAGACAGACCTGGAAAACAGATGCATTTTTATTCCTGTAGATGTAAATGTTCCTGCATGCATTTTCACCCTTTCCATTGATATCCAGAGTAATTCTGAAGAATCAGAAGGACTCTCCAAAAATAATGGTGACTCCCTTCTGGCCTAGGCAACAATCATTCTCACTTTGTATGAAAATGACCAGGGGTGTTTGCCACAATCTTCTTCACAGAATGGCTCTACTCACAGAAGACAGGGAATTTGCTAGATCCCAATCTCAAACAACATCAACTGTGACTGCCTGGATAAATCAGTTCTAATACTTTTAGGTAGCTTTTTATGAGGAGGTTCAGCAGTAATAAAGAAGGCAAGAAACCCTGCTACTAGGATAATTTTATGCTAACAAGTGGAGAGGATTTTCTAGTTGGTTCCTCACCTATAACCAGGGTCTTATCTGAGATTATTACCTGTGGTTCTCAAACATTTGTGTGTGTTACTATCCTGTGGCCTGTTTTCTCCTTTGGTAAGGGGTATTTATAATGTATTTCAGAATATCTGCCACTGGATCCTCCTCCACTCAAACTGTTCTACAAAGAGATTTTTCCATTGATAAATAATCGCACCTGTTATTCAGGTGACACTTAATTAGGATTTGACTTTTGCTGGGAAAGTTATTTCTGTCTATGTTTGAACCAGCTGGTCTGTCTGTCATCTTTTTGGTAGACTAACTGGTTTATTGTTCTGAGATCTGCAAGTGATTATCCAGATTGTAGTGATTCATGGTGGGTTAACCCTTTTGCTTTTCTGTGCTTATATGGTTATCTGTATAAAAAATATATATCCCATATATGCTATATTACTACTTTCAGAGTGCACCTTGAATCTAGGCATCTATCTCCTTTATTTCTTTCAGAATTTGAATGATGGGAAGAATACCAGAATAGATTCTATATACTCCGGTTATGCTTTTGCAATTAAGGTATTATATTGTCTGTACTAAGTCCATTAGGGGAGCAATACAGCTGTAGAATTCCTAGTACGGACTGCAAAAGGACAACCTGTATCATTTTGGACAGTTCCAGTTGCTTGTACCTTACTATATTTTTTCCTGTTATTCCCACTATGGTAAAATATTTCTGGGCAGAGTTAAAGGACATTCTATCAGAGTTTTGTTTTCTTTAACGTCATATTGGAAAGGGGTAGACTGTACAAGCATTCTAGAGGCAGCTATATAATCCTCTGAACATACTTTTACAAAACATTACAAATTAGATTTCTTGTCCATGTCTAGGACTGTTTTTTGATAGGACCATTCTCCATGGGATCCTGTATGAGTACAATTGTATACGTTGTACTTACTGTAACAGTACATGTTCAAATTCCTTACTGCAGTAATACCTTCATCTCCCCTCCATTCCCCTTTCTACGTATGTAGTTTTTTGGTTGGGATACAATCTCTGTGTTTCTATAATATGTTATTTTTTCAGGACTGGATCGCTCCTATTCTTATGTCCAAGAAAGTCTTGGAAGAAACCATGAAGTAATCTTTACTGGGAATACTGAATGTTCATCATTCACACTGCCTCAGGGGCATATGGGATCTGTGCCTGCATAAAACCACACTGGTAACTTTCTAGAACTCAAAATCTCCTACTCTGACTCCTCTGATTGGTTAAGCCCCTCCCATCATGAGAAGACTAACTCCTGTCACCGAAAGTCAGTTGTTTAGTCTTTTAGTGCCAGCTGTAGGACTCAGGCAGTTAAATCTCCTCAACAGCCCGCATTGGTGGATTACAGCTTCCAGACTCAGATAAGATTGCTTTAGGAACTTCCCTTCTGTTATATATATATATATATATATATATATATATATATATATATATATATATATATATATATATATATATATATATATATATGTATAGATCTAGGACTATTGAACGAAAGTTCAGTAGTCCGAATCCACAATCACCGAACACACTTTAATGAAAGCGCTTTCACTGAAAAAGCACTTTCGTTAAAGTGTGTTTAAAAAAAAAAAATTACTTTTACTTTTTTGCAGGGGGGCAAGCCCCCCTCACCCCCCACACCCCTCTACTTAAATATTCTCACTCCAAGGTCACACTACAGTGGGGTAAAGGGAATTATCCCTTATCCCCACTGTAGTGCAATCTCCGCAACAGACATACTTACGCGAAAGTGCCTTTCGGTGAAAAGCACTTTCGTGCAAGTATGCCCAGCCAAATCTGTTTCGGTTATGTTGCCGTTCGGTGATGCGTACGGATCCCATATATATATATATATATATATATATATATATATATATATATATATATATATATATTTATGTGTGTGTTAATATTCTTGCTATTTTATTTGCTACTGCTCACTCTTCTGGGAAATCTAACTTGATGTTGCATTGTTTGTATGCTTAATACTGCTTTTTTGCAGCAATGACGCTTTTCTAAAGTATTGTATGACTTCTACTGTAAAACTGAAGTTTTCTGATGCCATTTGAACACCAGGAACTGCCTCATGCATGTAGAACCACAGTTTAATAGTGTCTGTTGTTTGTGTTGTTCATATGCTTCATTTTAAACTTCTGACATGAAAATATTGCATTTTTTAACTTTTTTCTTCATTTTTATGATATTTATATCTGATTCAACACTGTTGCAGCTTTATTTTTCATTAAATAATGATTTTACCACAAATTTTCTGGGAGAATTTTTCATTTCTGACAAGGGAGTCTCTACGTAAGTGCTTATTATGCTATTTTATATGATTTCTGTTTGCATTAATGGCATATATTTGACTTTTTTCACTATTTAGACAAGTGAATTTTATTTGGTACTGTGACGGTATGTGCTGTTGTTCATTATACTGTGCAGATGGCAGAACAAGATTTAGCACAATTTAAAACATTTCTACCATATTTTATACAGTTTAGCCATATTTGCTGTGTAGTAACATAGATTATATTTTCTAGTCAGCTCTTAATAGTATCAATGTATTATTCTGGATGGTGTTTTTCCTCTTACTTGATAGAATCCTGATATGGCTTCCCTTCCATCAAATGGAGTTGCACATGAAAAAAAAAAAACTTAACCAAAAAATATGCCTCAGCCTATGTTTGTGGATCTTTTGTTGTCTTAAGATGGCCTGCAGACCACTTACCTTAGTCCCATTCACTCTCTTATGTAAGCCTACAGCCCACTATGGTACTCAGACACTTCCTCTGGGGCTGTTCTATTACTTGAGTCAGGTACAGGAGAACCAATCCCTTTAGGTGCAGGAGAGATCCAGGATAAAAGACCCCTTTCCAGATATAATACTCTGTCTCCAGATATTTTGTCCTCTAGTGCTGTTCATAGTAAGAAGAAAGAGAAACCTCACCACACCACAGAGATTCAGGCTATTGCTATGTATAGGGCTGATGTGGTTTCCTTAACTGAGTATTTTATAGTCAGCTAATCTCAAAGATTATGTTCCTATTCAGAATGACTATAGGGCTTCCTTGTCGAGATCAGTCTAGCCCACACATTTTGATGGAGACTCTGATACCAAAAGTAGTGAACTCTGAGTCTGTCCAGGCTGATTCTTTGGAAAGTAAATAGGTTCAAAAACCTAAGCAAATGTTCACCCTTCTACAATTGCTAGCTAGGTTTATAAATGTATTTGACTGGAACCACTCTGCAGCTGTGCCACAGACTGGCAGAGTTTATGATCTTATTGAGGATGAGATACCACATGTTTTGGCTGTTCCTACTCTGTTACTAGCCATAGCAGATGCCTTTAAAACTGCATGTAAAATGTTGGCTAGTGAACCAGGAAATAAAAGGTGTACTCCGATATTGCAGCTCTCTTTGCTCCTTTATCAGCTGACCCAGCTATGGTTTCTCCAGCTGCCAACTCTAACAACAGAGCCTTTGCTTCTTCTAACCCTATACTGCCAGATAAAATAGGCAAGTGGTTAGAATCTCAGGGAAAAAGCTGGCTCAATCTAATAATTTAGGCTTTAGAATCCTGAGTTTGAGTTTAGAATAACGGTTAAGGTCTTTACACCATAGACATAAGGTACAGATTTTGATTTTGACCGTGTATCAGTGGCCAAGTTAAAATGGCCCTTCAGGGCAGTTAGCTAAGTATTCACCTATGAATTACCAGGACTTCATGTGAAAATTTATATTGTAATGTGTTTACTGTTTAGATGATTTTGCTGTATCTTTGCCTGCTGATCAGAAATGCTATATGAATAAGATTGTTTCTAATGTGACTCAGGTTTTGAAACATGCTTTGACAAATGTCTTGAAATGTAAAGACATGATTTCTAGAAATTCAGATGCTTCTGTTGTATTGAAAAGGTATGCCTGGTTACATAACCAGAAATGTTTCTGCAAATTTAAACACTGAGATGTTGAGTGCTCCTTTAAGTTTTGAATTTGTGCTTGGTCCTGCGACTACCCAGATTCTCAAACAATGGTATGACAGAAGTAAATTGATGTATGGGGTTTCTAGAATGTTTAATATTCCCAGGTTTGCCTGTAACCAGGTGTCCAACTTCAAAGGACAGAACAAACAAAATACCCAGCCTAACAAAAGTCAGAGTACCAAGTGGAAATGGCGGCAAGAGGATAATGCTTCCAAACCACAAGAAACGGGTTCCTTTCCCAAAAAAAGATCATTCCCTTGCTAAAGAATATAAATAATGACTATGCAATGACTCAAGGCTCCCTTTCCTTTTTCCTGTCCCTTCTCTTTCTCCTTCCCCCAAGCATTTGCTCTTTCCCTTTCCCCTTCCTCAGAATTTTGCTCAACCCAGCAGCCTTTTCACCAAATAGTCTCAGAAAAGTGGGTGCTGAGAATAGTTCAGTGGAGAAACTCTTGGCAGTGAACAGAAAATTCTCCTCCCTTCAGAGAAATCCTCCCACAACTGCCATGCCAGACATATCTGTTCTTTCAGGAACTCCTTCACAAGTTGAAAGCAGGGGTTGTACCACAAAAAGGAAAAGGATGCTACATCAATATATTTTTGTTACCCAAAAAGCAGCTGTCATGTGGACCAGTGTTAGATTTGTCATACCTAAATATCTTTCTGACAGTACCAAAATTCAAAGTGGTCACTCTGCAGATGGGCCTACCCTTTCTTCCAGACCACTGTTTCATGGTGTCTTTACATTTATATTTGAAGTATGCCTATCATCACATTCAAATTGCTCCGAATTTCAAGTTGAACATAAAAAACTCCTGTCTTACATCTTCACATCCTGTCTTACATCCTCACAAAGTACTGTCTTCCTGAGGTTTATGACAGACATAGAAAATAGTATGACCTTTCTACCAGAAGACAACATCCTGAATTTTCAGAACATTTTTCTGGGATTTCTCTCTTCAAGAAGCTGCCTCTGCAAGAGAGTTTCTCAAAATGTTAGGCTTCATGGCAGACTTTGTATGAGACAGATACAGATTCAGTTGTACTGCTTCCATTGGAGTTCCAGGTTCCAGTGCTAGATTTTGTAAAACAAGAGTTACAGTGGTAGAGGGACCAGATGCCTTTCGATCCAGACCTATCCTTCTCCCTCCAGATCCCAGTTCAGTCAGTCCAGATGGAGTTTTTAGATTTGGCATGGGACCAGAGTCCAGGGGTGTTTCAAATGCAAAGCTAATGGGGTCTTTCAAATGCTACAAAGCACATAAATCTCCAAGAAATGTTAGCAGTGATTCAAACCTTAGAGATCCTTCACCACTCATGGTGTCCAGGTCCTCTTTTATTGGTCATAGACACCACCATAGTCATGTGGTACCTGAACAGACAAGGGGGTACAAGGTCATGTCCTCTTTGCAGGTTGGCAGTGATGGCCTGGAAGATAGTCTGTAACAGCAAAACATAGTGACAGGCAGACTAAACAGATCCCAGACAGACCCTCATGAGTGGAACCCCAGGACAGAGCCCTGCCTACATTTGGTCCAGATGTGGAAACACTTCATATAGTTCTTTCTGCCTCATTTCAAAACAAACAGTTAAAAAATTATGCCCGAGACATCCTTGCCATGCTCGGAGGACAGAAGCATTCTCATACACTTGTACAGGAATGTTCCTTTATGCATTTCCACCCTTTCCACCAATTCCCAAGGTTCTTGTGAAGACTCAGAAAGAATTGTCAAAAATCATTGTGATGACCCTCTTTTGATGCAGGCAAAGTTGATTCTCCATTTTAAAGGAAATGGCCAAGGGCAGTTTCCACAAGCATCCCCACACTCTGGATCTGCTCACACAGTCGCAGGGCAACTGGTGCACCCCAGCTTAGAACAATTGCTACTGAAAGCCTGGACGATTCTGACTTCATACCTTTGTTTTTTTATAATTTCTCCAAAACTTTTGGGTTTCTAATACCATAATGGGAATAGACCCCATTCATAAGTCAAAGTCTGATCAAACTTCATGAAATTAGTATTGTTTTAATCTTTGATGCCAGTCAGAAGTGCTTTTCACAGCACCTACAGCGTGCCCAGTAATGACTCCTTCTACGACTCCTACAGAGTTACATGTACTGGTAACATATCTAAATATGATTGTAGATTATTTTTTATAAGACCAGTTGCTCTGACTACTATTGGAACTGTCTGGGTATCTTTCTTCGACATTGCTCTTTTTTCTGTATGGAAATTCTGATATTTTATGACTTTGAGTCTGTCTGTATGCAAGACACTGTAGTCATTGGGTGTAGCTATTTCAATGATCAATTCTACTTTTGTCTTCTTTTCACGGACTACTATATCTGGTTTTCTCACATTTATCTTTTGAACTGTTAGTAATGGGTGATCCCATGCGATGTAGACTTCATCATTTTCTATGATGCTTTGTGGCACGTTTCCAGTGTTTTTTCAGCTACTTCAGTAGTATTATGTTTGCACAATCCCCAGTGCAATAGTCTTGTCACATTATTATGCCTTTCAGTATATAGTCCTTCTGCCATTAGTATATCACAACTAACAACAAAGTTGTTTCCAATTCTGTTTTACAAAACCTACATTTGTCTGTTTCTCCCACATGTTCAATGGCCTTTATAAACCATTGTGTCCGTATGTAGCCCACTATCTTGGGCAGCCAGTATTAACCTTTCATCTTTTGGTTTGAATTTGCCTCTCCTTAACCATTCCTGCGTTCAGTCCTGATCAACATGATCTATATGCATACAATCTTCTCAGATTTCAATGGTCTTGCCTTATGCTATGGATGTTGACAAGTTTAAAAAAATCATTCAGGAGAATTGGCATATTCTCTTGGTGGATGATGAAACTACTAATATAGTAGGTGCACAACCTCGCTTTATATACAAAAATAAAAATAATTTAAAACAACAGTTATGCTATCCTAGAATGAATAGGTTTGTAGAAAGCACTGTGTATGGGACACATAAATGTGGAAATTGTGCCTATTGTATGCATATAGATGAATCAAGATTCTTTAAACATCCAGGGACAGGGCATCTTTAGGAACTTAGAACTACTGCAGACTGTAACACATGTAATGTGGTGTATGTGGCACACTGCAAGATATGTTTCCATTTCTATGTAGAGAAGACCAACCATCATCTCAGAGAACGCATTAGGAATCATCTGTACTGTACAAGGAAGGATTTGGAGTATAGTGCTTTGGCTAAACACACCCTATCAATGAATGAACAGCATACATTTATGTTCCAGGTATTACATGTCCAGGCAATGAATAGTAGGATGGGGACCTTGTTAATCAAACAGAAAGTATGGAACTTCAATGGATTTTGAGGCTGGGGCACATCGGGGGCTGGGTTTAAATGACTCTGTCCCCCTAAAACCTGCTCTAAAGTCTAGAAAACTGAAATAATTCCTGCATAAAAGTTAGTCTTTGCATTCATATATGATTATAGTTTAGGGTTTTAGTATTAAGTGTTTGTATATGCACTTACTTATTTCATTGTGGAAAGTCACTTATGAATGAGGTAGAATATATGGTGTCTAGGATACTGAATTGTTTGCATATGATTGGATGATTTTATTTATTTATTTATGTATCTATCTATTTATTTATTATATTTGTTTACCGGGAAAGTCCACTGTGCCGATGAGAGCCCATTTTTAGTGGTGGCCCAGTAGATTAAAACAATGAGGAAAACTACTTTACATTCCAGAGGTAACCGTCACAAGGTGGCTTCTATATTTACATATGTTACTACAAACATATACATAAATGCTTGGAACCAAACCAACAAATACTAAGAATAAAGCACCTGGAGAACAGCAATCAATCCATGTTCCATTATGAAAGTAGAATGTCCACAAATTTGTAACAGCAAACCAATCCATGCTTTATTGTAAAAGTTTTTACAATAAGGCGTGGATTGGTTTGCTGTTACAAATTTGTGGACATTCTACTTTCATAATAGAACATGGATTGATTGCTGTTCTCCAGGTGCTTTTTTCTTCCTATATACATAAATGCTACCAGCAATGAGGTACATTTTACACAGAAAAACTGGTTCTTACTTAGAAACTCTGCATAACAGTACAGAGATGGCTACCACAAGGTAGTTACACTGTTTACAATGGAGTCAACCATGCAATTAATCAGTAAGGAGGTACAGCTTGCTACTATACAACCTAGCTGCTATAAGATGTAGTAGTAAGATTAAGGGACATGATAGAAAAGTGAATTTAGAGGCAGCAAAGACTGCAAGTTAAATTACGAAGAGAGCAGTACAAGGAATGCTAATAAAGGAGAGAGAGAGTAAAGTGACAGTGTTAAAGAGGGTACTGCATTCGCAGATCTACTTGATTTGAATTTGTAATGTATATTTAAGTAGAAGCTGTTTGTTGTTTGTTTGTCTGATGAAACAATGTTGAGCATTGTGAAAGCGCTCACTGTTATTCATTAAAACTGTGGATTTTATACTTTGGTGGACTTGTCATCTTTATTCCAGTTACCTTCTGCTTTGGGTATTTACTATATTTTTCTACATTGATATATACCTCGCTTCTAGGTTCATTTGGATCCGTTTGGGAAGATTCATAGTTTTAAATCATTGACAAAGAGAAGATGAGAAGTCTTTACACTTTGTTGCTTTCTGGGAGCCAAATTATAGCCATGACCTAATCTGTTAAACAGACAGCTTAATGGGTTAAGGGCAAGGCAAAAGAGCAACACTAAAATAGAGTCACCCTGGAATATCCTCCTTTGGATTTTAATCCCTGGAATAATAATTTGTCCTTTATTGTGGCTTAACTGCAAAGTGGTTTGCCACTGTTTCATGGTCACTGTGATGTAGTTTAGCAGTGCATGGTGTATCTTATACATTATAAGCACTCTTTTAGCCATGAATGTGGGATACTGTCAAATGATTTTTTGTAGTCAGTCCGTATCATACTTAGATTCTTCCCCTTTTTACAGTTCTCCACTATGACTTTATTTAACAACAAATGATCCTTTGTTCCATATGACTTTCTTTTATTGCCCTTTTGTTCTATTGCCATAATTGAGTTTTCTTCTAAATGTCTGTAAACTCTGTCAGCATCAATTCCAGTATACAGTTTATACGTCATCAGAAGGCACTTTATTGGTCTATAATTTTGGGGTAGCTTGCAGGTTCATTCTTGTGTAGGAGCATTGTTTTTCCTGTTGTTAGCCAGGCTGGTGTCTGTTCAGAGGTGTGCATATAAATAGTTGCTACTCATGGCTAAATCTTCATGCAAAGATGTTAATACATTTAACCAGAAGTTAGGTCCTGCATCTGGGTCTGGTGTTTTCCACTAAGAGGCTTTTCTTAACTTTGTTTTAATCTCTCCGGCTGTTACTTCATCCCATTTCATATCCTTTACCTTTGAACTTCTTATTTTTTCTTTTACTTCTTCTATCCATTTAGCATCTTTATTATGTGCCCTAGGATCTTCATACATATTTCTCCAATTTGTATCGATTACTTCTTAATTTGGTGGTCTTTCAGTTCTTTTTACCTTGCTTCCCAATTCTCTATAAAACGTTTTTGGGTCATCAATAAATTGCTTATTTTGTACTTTTCTTTATATTTATCTGTGTATATTCTAAGTTTTTCTGCCTGTGCTGATATTTTTAGTTTAGTATTTGCGATAGTGCATGATAAATCCTGATCCATTATACTACTGTGCATTGCTTTTATCATATCTATCTTTTGAGTATTTTTGTTGATCTGTTCCCTCTTCTATACTCTTATAACAGTGACACTTATTGTCCTAATTGCTTTATAGTTTTTTTTCTATTCAATACTTACATGATAATATTCAGTTTCTCCCCTTCCTTTCCCTTATTAACCTGTGTTCTTGTGGTAGAACTGTACCTGTTATTAATTTAGCTGCAAAGTAATATATCTCGTTTATTTCTGTTATATCACATGGAACTATGTGGACAGTCCTAATTACTGCGTTCATTTGTTTTATCAATCTTCTAACTTTTTGAGTTTTATTAACCTTCTGCAGTCTATTTCTTTCATTGATCTTAATATGTCTATCTATCTCTATTAAATCAAGCAACTCTTCTCTTAGCTTATTTTCTTCGAAACTGAGGACACATTTTTTGTTCTCCATTTTCTGTGAACATCCTGTAGAGTTCTATAGCATCTTCCTGTGGCACATTCTGTTCCGTTTCATCCTTGTCATTAACCTATTACTCTTCATCACTGACTGTGTAAGAGTTGCCATAGTATCCATATCGTCATATGACAACTGACCACTTGCTTCTCGTTCCACTGGGTTCTCTTTAATTTGGATATCTATTGCTCTATTCTGTTGTGGTGCTTCTGAGTAAGATTTCCAACACTAAATCCTTCACTTTGCAGGTACTCCATAACTTCAGTTTCTATTTCTTTAACTTTCCCATTACTTATCTTCTTTTCTTCTTTTCCTCTTTGTCTTCTTATTTTTTGTACTGTAAACTTTTCCATGCACGGATTCCTTTGCCTGTATTTCTATTCAAATATCTTTGGTGCTGCTCTTTTTGTACTGATTAGTTTTACGTCCTCCTTTGCATAAACATTACACCTTATTAAATCTCTTTTTCTTTCCCATGTCTATATTTCTTCATCAGATGTTTCATGATCTTCCTGCTTCTCCTTACTTTGAGGACTCATTCCATCATGCTGTGATGCAAACTGTGTTAGACCTTCTACACCAAATCATTCACTTTACAGGCATAACTTGGTTTATTTTTTTAATTTCTATTTTACTAATCTTTTCTACATTCTGTCTTTGTGATATTATTTTTTAGTGTGAAATATTTCATAGTTGGATGCCTTTTCCTGTATTTCTCTTTGGATATCTTTGGGGCTAGCTTTTTTGTATTGATTAATTTGGCTTTCAACTTTGTATAAATATCATATCTCTCTTTCTTTCCCACGTCCATGTTTCTTTTTTATACTTTTCAAAAATCTCTAGAGTTTGTTGTTTATATTCTCCTCAGATGCTTATTTTTCCAAACATATCAAAGTTTTTTGGTCTATATAATGTTTTTCACAAATCTGTTGTATTAATGAATACATTTTTTTTATTTAAAGCTTCTGGAAGTTTTTCTTTTGGAAGTATTTTTCTTTCCTCTAATTTCTCTCTTAATCTTTTTGTATATCTTATGTCTGGAAATTCTGGGCTTTTTGCATAATAATAACAATGCATAATGTATTTCTAATCCTCAATAGTCCAGTGTATCATATTTATGGCTCTTCTTTGGCCAATCAGTTTTTGTGATTTTTGTGGACTGCTGCTTCCTTCTACAATGGGGGGGGGGGTATCTTCCTCCTGGGCCTGGCCAAGCCCCATTGTAGGAATGTTTCCATATTTTGAGGATTCTACACTGTTATTTATTCCAGTCCTGGCACCAGTGTGCCTACCAGTATTGGGCACTTTTTTTATGATGGGTCTTGTGTACCCAGCTATCTTTTTTAATGTTTGACCTACTTCTGTCCATAATATTTGCTGTATAAGATACAGTCTATATATCAGTATCATCTCGGTGAGATTTTGTGAAAAATAGGGTCCACCTTATGAAGTTACTTACCAAGAGTTGAGGATGAATTTAATTTCAGCAATACTACTCTCCTTTGCATGCTGACTTATCATCTTTCCATCCAGACCCCTCCATGTTCAGTGAAGATGTACCAAAGATATTAAAGGAGGAAAGAAAACCTGTGACTGGAAAAATCTATGTTTACAAGTGGAAGAGTTTTTCTAGGTAGTGCCTAACAAAAGTCAGAGGCCCTGGTATGATGTCTACCCCTCTGGCTTTGAAATATTTGTGAGAGCTACTCAGTGATGCCTTATCTTTCCCATCTATTAAGGTGCATCTTGTGGCCATCTCAGTTTGTCTGCCAGTGGATCTCTCTCTTTTGTCTTTCTTTGTGATCAAAGAGTTTTTGAAAGGAGAGTTGCACTTGAGACTCCCTGGAAAGACAGTTCCTCCTCTTTGAGATCTCAAATTTGTTCTTGAAAAATTTACTTAATCTCAGGTTGGCTGATTTGAAGTTCATCACTTGGAAAACTGTTGTGCTTATTGCTCTGACATCTGTAAGGCAGGTTTCTGAGCTGCAAGCTCTCATGGTAAGCCAACCTTATCTGATTTTTTTACAAGGAATGGGTTGCTTTGCGCACTAATTTTTATTTTACGCCAAAAGTTGTTTCGGAATTTACCCTGAATCAAGCCATCAATCTCCCATTTTTCTTTCTGGAACCTTAAAACAAGGAAAACAAGATTCGGCATACCTTAGATGTGCATAGGCAGCCCGGGTATTACCTTGACAGAACTAGGCCATTCAGGAAATCTGAACAGCTCATTATTTCCACTTCTGGAGCTAAGAAAGTTCAGCCTGTCTCTAAGCAAATGACTACTCACTGGTTGTTCTCTGCTATTGCTTTTTGTTATTCCCACCATGGTAAATCTATTCCAGGCACATTCCATCAGAGCCTTATCTTCTTTGGTGGCATATTGGAAAGGAGTGTGCTGTAGATGCATCCTAAAGGCAACAACCTGTCCTCTGTTCATACCTTTACAAACCACTGCAAACTGGATTATTTCTTAAATTCTAGAGCACATTTTGCATGGACAATTCTCCAGGGGCTTCTGGATCCCTATCCTTCTTCCTGTCAGGTATGATAAGCTTTGGGAACCTACCCATATGCCACTGAGGCAGTGTGAATGATGAATATAGTCCAGTTGTGTAAGTCCTATTTATCTGTAGCAGTAGATCTTTGAATTTTGTCACTACCTTAGTGGCAGCATCTGACCAACATTCTCCTTATTTTTATATGGATCCAATGTTGTCTATTTTCTTCTGGTTCAACTTATGAGACATCAGAACTGATCTCAGTACTGATTGTGAAGCTTCTTTTGGTCCCAGGGCTCTGATTCCTCCCTTACCCATAATTCCATGTACTCCACCCTAATACCTCAGATCTTGTTTGCCACCAAACACTTTGGATGCATTCTTGTGGTCTCCCTTTTTATTGCAGCATGTATACATTTTGGATTTAAGCTATAACTCCTTCCTTACTGAGAGTTTTTCCTTGAAATTCTCTATCTTTTCTTGTTTAGTGGTTGTGTTTAATACTTAGGTGACACTATTAGGATAGAGTTAGGTAACTGTAGTGTTCAGACTTTAAATAGCATTATTGCATTTTTAGATAAGTAGCTGTATTTTCAAATAGTATTAGATACTTTTAATAATTTAGATAAATTAGATAGTGGACACGTTCTTAATTTTTTGTGGCTTAGAACCATACATAGGCTTAGTTCCATTTCTTGTGCGGTACAGTAGTACTTACCTTGCTATTTATGTATCTGAGTGTTATGACTTGGCTATGTCTGATTCCCAGTAGTTTAAGAAGTGTGCTCAGTGCAGGTACAAGCTGCTTCCTCAAGACCCCCATTTGCTCAGTGTATACTGTTTGAGCCCTGCCCATCTAGATTCAGATTGCCAGTCCTATGCTTCCTTTATTGCCAAGGCTCTTCAAACTAAGAGGGAACAACTTTTTGTAAAGGGTTTACTCCCTCCACAGACAGGGTTTCCATCTTCTGCAGGTTCTTCTTCTACAGTTGCTTCTCCATCTAAGTAAGTAGATAAACCTAAGCTGAAAGAAAAACAAGAAAAACCCAAGAGCAGAGATAAAGAAAAGGAAAAAGATAAACCTAAGAGGATCAAGAAGCCTGGGTCAGATTCATCAAGGAAACATTTTCTGGATCCGATGGTGCTGGTCAGATTGCATCCAAAATCAGCTTGAGGGTCAGAACCAGCAGCTACTCAGCTCCACTCCTCTTTTCCTTGGCCATGGATCTCACTGGAACTAGTAAGGCTGAGACTTCATTCTCCAATTCTCCAGGAAAGGAGATTTTCTAGATGATCTTTGGTGGTCTGTTCCTCTCAATCATCCTGACATTTTCACAAACTGGATGTCAACATGATGATGAGGAAGTTTTGCCAGACTCAGATCCAGCTTGGGGTTCTCATGGTACCATCCATAGAGAACATACAGATATTGGTCCAACATATCCTCTAATTTTTTTGTCCAGTACTGGTCCACCCTACACAGGAACCAGTTTCTCTGGTCTTGTCCTGTACTAAGGCACCTTTGTCAGGGTAGACAGTAGTAGTTACTTTGACCCCAACAGCATCCATTTCTCTCTTGACTCCAGAGCAGTCAGATCAGGTAGACACTCAGAGCCAAGGTGTGTTGATGCTGGGGTTTGAGGGGAGGGATCAACACTGAGGCTTTCAGAACTGTCCCTACCTCTTTGAGCCTCAGCCCTCGACAGTGCAGATCTGAGATCAGCTTTGGGGTTGAGATGCATCAGTGCCAAGGTATCTCCATTGTCTTTGGACAGGGGTAGGTCTTTGTAGCAATTTGCATTCTTGGCCTTTGAGGATTTTCAAAGGGTCTTTGCCATGCCTAAGGAAAAGGCTCCTCCAGTCAGTTCATCCACATCCAAACCCCAACAGGTTTCTGGTTCTTCCGCCTACTATCATCCTGTCCTGTAGTACAGAGATAGTGAGAACCACAAGAATCTGAGATTCTGTGCTATGTTAGCTCCCAGTCTGATTCTGAGCCTTTGGATCTCCCACCAGAAACAGGTCATAAGAAACAGATGTGCAAACGGAAGCACATAGACTCATTTTCAGAGTCCTTCATAGAAGACACTGTTTTAGATGAAACTGAAGGGTCTCCTTGCTCCTACTCAGAAGATGTAAACTTTGACAAAATCCTTCAGTTGATGAAACAGAGATTTTATTTATTTATTTATTTATTTATTTATTTTACATTTGTTGACCGGGCTAGTCCAGCTGGATACATATCCATTTTCAGCAGAGGCCCGGGGAGAAAAGCTCCTCGAGAGTACAAAACAATGTTTGACGTTAATCAAATAAAAACAGTAAATACATTCAAAGTTTAACAAATAGAAGTACTATATACAATTAAGCTATTTTATGCAAAAAAGAACATATTGAAGCAAGTAGTTGGGTAAAAATAAGTAAAATGTACAGTACAGGAACACACTAGAAAGAGGTGTGTTAACATAAGATACTAGAGTGACAAAGAGAGATATTAAGATATAAGAGAGAGTCCAAATTAGTTGAAAGACAAGTTATGCTTCTGGATTCCAGTATGCTGGTAGATTATGCAGACATTAAGATTTAGAAATTTAGTGAGAAGACAAGAGATGTTAGTCTGGGTTAAGACAGGTGCATAGCCAATGTGTTTTAAGGTAGGATTTAAGCCTGATTTTGAATTGTGTAAGTGATGGTAGTGAGGTTAGGTCACTGGGAAGAGAGTTCCAGGATTTACCAACGGTGTTAGAGAATAGAGAGTCCCCTGCCTTGTTGTTGGCTTTGTGTGTTAGTACTAGCATTTTAGTAGCTGAGTGCAGGGTTTTAAGGTTACTGTAGGGGATGATAAGGTTGGTAAGAACTGGTGTGTTACTAGGCTGATACAGGATTTTATAGGCAAATATTAATTGATTAAGTAGAAGTAGGTTAGGTAACTCTAGCCAACCAAGATTTTTATAATTAATACAGTGGTGGGTCCTAAATGTAGAGCCAGTTGCAAATCTTGCAATATTGTTGTAGGAGACTACTAGTTTGTTCATATTGTTTTTTGAGAGGTTAGTATATATAGGGGAGGCATAGAGGAGGGTAGAGATTAAGTGGGTCTGGGCAATAGTAGATCTTGCTAGTGGGGTAAGAAAGGATTTGATTCTATATAGTGAGCCTAGTTTTTTGTTAACTGTTTTTATGGTATTGTTTATGTGGGCTTCAAAGTTAAGGTTATTGTCAATTAGTACCCCTAGGAGTTTTGTGTTAGATTCAGGGGATATGATAATTCCGTTGTTAGAAGTGACAGTAAAGTTTAGAGGTGTGTGTCTATGGGTGGGAGTAAAAAGTAGAAGTTTGTTTTTTTTAGGATTTAGGATAAGACATTGATGTTGTAGCCAATCCTCAACTGTGTTAAACACTTTTTGGGTAAGAGATTGCAGGTCTGCTGGATTTGGGGCTGTGCAGATTAATGTGGAGTCATCGGCATATTGTATTAAGGAGGCCTGAGGAATAACAGTGTACAGGTCATTGATGAAGACAGAGAATAGAAGTGGTCCAAGTATAGAACCTTGGGGGACACCTAGTGAGATGGGGAGATAGGTTGTTCCCCCACATGACTGCTTGTTGCCTATTGCTTAAGTAGGATTCAAACCATTGTATAGAAAGAGTATCAAGGGACAGGTTTTTCAGTGTGTTAATGAGAAGTTTATGGTTAACCATGTCGAAGGCTTTGGACAGATCAATAAAGAGGGCTGAGGATAGAGTGTTGTTATTGCAATTTTTATTTATACAGTCGGAGAAGGATAAGAGGGCAGTAGTAGTACTGTGAAATGGTCTGAAACCGTGTTGGCAGTTAGCTAGTAAGTTGTTGTCTATCAGGTGTTTTAACAGTTGCCTATGAATGCATTTCTCCATGATTTTGGCCAAAGGTGAAAGTATGGCAATAGGTCTGTAATTGGATAGATCCCTAGAGTTTCCACCCTTATGAAGGGGGATAATATGTGCAATCTTCCATGTGATAGGAATTGCACCTTCAGAGATTGTTCTGTTAATCAGAATGGAAACTGGGTAGGCTATTGCTTCTGCTGCTTTCTGTAGATATTCAGCAGGAAGGAGATCGGCTGCAATGGTAGTAGGTTTGAGTTTTTGTAGGAGG
The DNA here is from genome assembly GCF_019279795.1 of Protopterus annectens. NCBI lineage: Eukaryota > Metazoa > Chordata > Ceratodontiformes > Protopteridae > Protopterus > Protopterus annectens. Next base: position 1,850,919,717 of record NC_056741.1, read on the forward strand.
GTACGGATGAGGGATGTAGAGATGGGTTTGAGATGAAATGGGGGAGGTAAGGTAGTATTATGGGATGCTAGAGGTGAGCTATTGGGAGATAGTTGGTTGGCAAGAGACTGAATGGTTTCAGTGAAGAAGGTGTTAAAGGTTCTTGCTACTTCCTTTGGATTGTTCTGGTCTGCACCTACAGGTGGGGGGGGGGGGGTGACAGTATGACCTGGGTGTAAGAGAGTATTTATACCTGCCCAAAATTTTTGGGGTTTACTTTGCTGGGTATTTTGGAATTGTATGTAGTACTTTCTTTTATCTAACAGTATTGATTTTTTTGTGTCATTTCTTAACTGTCTGAACAGTTAGTCTGAGAGATAGGGATGGTCTACACACATCCCTCACCTGATGAGTCAATTTTCTTAGAAGCTTTTGACTCTGGTATAACATTGTCCTAGGTGGTACCATCCATTGATTCACTCATCAATCTTGTGGATCAACGGGCATGGAAGGGCCCTGATGTAGTGGACCCCATCCCTAAGAAAGCAGACAGAATTTTGGCAGCTCCACAAGGCAGACAGCATTGGAACAAAGGTCCTCCAATAGATGCTATGGTGGTAGCAGTGGCTACTAAATCATAATTTTCTGAGGAAAGGTAATATAGTTATCCACCTGACAAGGAGTCCAAGGCAATGAACAGGTTTGAAAAATGGACGTATGCCTCAGTGATTTTTGCTCTCAGATCAGTGAATCATTTGGCTCCTGTCACTAGGTTCCACAGGGATTTGACTAAGGAACTCTCCAAATCCCTTTTGGGTATATTGACTTCAGAAGTTTAAAAGATAGTAGACTCCCTGCTGTCCACTCTATAGTCAACCACCAAGGTAATCATGCAACTGCTTTCTAGTGTGGCTGACGATATGGCCAGGGCAGCAGCCACTGGCATTACCATGTGTTGTCACATCTGGATGTGCCTCTCTGACTTGTGGAAAGCTTTAAGACATCATTTGTAAATGACCCCTTCAATGGGTCAACACTTTTCATATCCAAAGTTAAAAACACTCTTATCAGGAGCCTACAGGACAAGAATACTCTGTCTACAGTAGGGATCTGCTTTTCTTTGCCACAAAGATCCTTCTCTAGGAATCAAAGGACAGGAAAAAAGATGTGGTTCCAAAAAAGTCACAAAGTTATTTCATGACTCTCCTGATGATAGACCTCCTTATGACAGAGGTGGAGGTAATTCTAGTGGACATCACCCTAGAGCAGAGGTGGACTGCACATCCAGGGCTTCAGATGCCCTTTTTCTGAGAAGCCCTATCAGCACCCCTAAATGGTTGCCTGACTACTGCACTCTGGAGGCAGTCATGGGGCACTTGTCTTTGCATGCAGAAACTTGGCAAAATGTAAACACAGATTTGTGGGTGCTACAGATAATTTCCAGAGGCTATTTAATTCCCTTTGCCCTTCATCCTCAGAAAAAAAGAGGAATGACCCTGATGTTTCACCCAGTCAGTGGTAACCCGCAGCATGAGAAGTTTCAAAATGACTAGAAAAAAAAGTTATCCAACTGGTCCCCTAAAACCAGTTAAAATCCAGAGTCTACTCAAGGTTCTTTTTAGCGCTGAAGAAGACGGCAAACCTCAGACCCATTCTGGATGTTCATCACTTACATCAATTTTAAAGCACACAAAATTCCAGATGACCATGATTCACTCCATATTGCCTCTGCTGAGGAAGGATGACTGGATGTGCTCAATAGATCTCCAGGATGCTTACTATCATGTGAAGATAGAGAGGAACTTCAGAAGATTCCTCCATTTCTGGCTCGTAGCCAATCATTATCAGTTAAGAGCCCCTGCCTTTCAGTCTCACCACAGCCCCAAGAGTGTTCACAAAGATAAGGGCAGTGGTGACAGTGCACTTTTGTCTGCTAGGGATCCAGTTTTTCCTTACCCTGATGATTGGCATCTAACCGTTATCTCTGTGCAGCTGCTGCAACACCACCTGGATACTGTGCACCAGTTGTTACTGAAGTTAAGAATAACAGTAACTTTTCCAAAGTGTCATTTCATACTAGTTCAGCAAATAGAATTGATAGGATGCCACTGCAATACCAATCTACAGATCACCAGCCTTCCACATTCCAGAGTTTTATCTTTATGTCTAATGGCTATATGGGTGCTTCATTGTCCCTTGCCTCCAGTGAAGGTGATCTTATGCCTTTTAGGTCTAATGGCTTCCATGATTCTGATGGTTCCTCTAGCCTGGTACCATATGAAAATGCTTCGATGGACCCTAGCAGTACCATGGTTTCAGACCATTCATATATTACATGAAAAGATTTGACTAACTCAGATCTGCAAATCACACATTGCTGGGTGGATTATGTCCTCTTCAGTGACCAAAGGATGCCCGATCCACACAGATTCACTGGCAACAGTAGTAACCACGGATGCTTCCCTTCTAGGGTGGGGGCAAATTTTGCAGGTAGGGTGGTCCAAGTTTTTTGTCACCCATAGATACCAATCTTCACATCGATATCTTGGAGATGAGGGCGGCCCTACTAGTGTTGCAAGCATTCCAGGATTTTCTCCCCAAGGGTGTGATTTCCATAGAGATGGACAAAATTATGGTGGTATGTTACATCAGCAAAGAAGAGGAACCCATTCCTAGCCATTGTGTAACCAAGCCATGAGAGTTTGTTAGTGGGTAATGTCTATACACTACTTTCTAATAGCAATGCACATCTTGGAATCATCCAGTGTTCTAGCATTCAGATTGAGCAGGACTATCCAGACACTTCACAAGTGGTCCCTCAATCTGTCAGTGGCAACTCTGATTTTCTGTCTCTGGGATTATCCTTGCTGTGACCTCTTTGAATTCTTTCTCAGCAAGAAATTCAGCAGTTACTTTTTCATGTTCCCTTCACAGTGTCAATCACTGAAGGATGCTCTGGTTCACAATTGGCCCCCAGGTCTTCTGAATATTTTCCTTCCTTACCTCTAATGAGCAATTTCATACAGGAAGCCAGACAATGCAAGACTAGGGTGATCTGCTATGCTTCTTGTTCTAACTCAATGCCCAATTGAGCCTGCAGTGAGAGTAAATCTAAAATTTCTGACCTGGAAAACAAAATTTTCTAGTGGCAATTACATAATTCAGGCAGATTTTGGAATTACAGGCCCTTTCATGCAAACTTCCATATCTGTTTTTTCACAAAGACAGAGTTTCTCTGAAAACAAATGCATGCTTTCTCCTAAGGTGCCATCTGAAGCTAACTTAAATCAGTCAAAGTTCAAGTATTTTTTTCAACATACTCAAAGGCAAGTACATTTTACATATGTTGGATGTTGATCGTCAATTTGGTTCTGTTCGCATAGAAGGAAACAGTTCAGGAAATCTGATCAATTGTTTATTGCTTTTTCAAATCCAAAGTTAGATAAGGCTGCTGCCAAAGTTACCCTTTCCAAATCCTTAAAATAAAATAAAACAGTTCAGAACAGAAAATATTATTTATGCAGTATGTGAGGCTGCCAGCTCAGCTAGCTGGAATTTTGTAAATAATTCTGTCATTTGTGAATATTAATATGATTCATATGCTTGTCTTACAAATGTAAGAAAATTATATGTTAAGTGGATATTAAACTACTGGTGCAGAAGTGTGTGTTGAACTGTATGTTATCTACTGAGCTTCAAGACTGTAACCACAGTGTACCCTACTGGAAAAGAACAGAAATGTATATAAACTATATGCCTATGCAAATATATGTTTTGATGGTGAAGGCTGGAACATACAGAGTTAACTTGAAAACCCTCAAGAAAAGCAAAGAGTTTTACAATTGTGTTTATCTCAGCAAGAAAACAGGTTGTCTACTGCTAGAAGTTCTTTCTATTGTCTGGAAACAGAAATAATTACAGGTTTCACATGTAAAAGCGTTTAACTGTTTTACATCTTCCAGTTCTAGGCAACCTTCTGAGAGATAAGTATTTTTCACAGAGAAATGTTAAATTCTGTTGGTATCTGTTAGCCTGGGAACTGAAGGCAAGTGACAAATAGTGATGTTATCCAGTTGACACAGCAGTAATGTGTTGTTATTAATTTAAGAACTATCACCCACATTCACTATCCTTCCATGCAGGACTTGCTTAGTCCTGCACGGAAGCAGCCATTTAGGAGCAGGACGACAGCGTGTCATGCATATTAATGAAGGCATGCTGCCTGAGCACCTAATCTTACATGGAGCATGTAAGAGTGCAGGGGGCATTTCTGAGAGTAGAGCTCTCAGAATATACATGCCCCTGCAAAGAAAAACAGCAGACAAGTCAGAAAAGAATAAGCTAGACCGCTAATAGGTGTACGCATACCCCCAGCAACATCCCCCCATGTGTACAAGAGCAATAGTTAAAGCAACAAATATAAAGTTTTTTTTTTTTTATGAAATAGAGTAAATTTAACAGTAGGTGCGCGGGTTTACCCATCGCCTAGCTACAGTTAATGCAGCTTAAATGGCAGAAGAGGGTAAAAAGCAAGATATATGCAAATGAAGCAGTACAGCAATAGTGCAGTGGGCAGAGCATTCGCCTTACGAGCAGTCATTCCCAGTTCGAGTCCCACTGCAGTACAGTCTATTTTCCATGTCAAATCACTTTATGACCAATATTTTTAGTTGCATAACCTACTAAATAACAAATATTTGTGAGCTGGAGTACTGCATTAAATGCAGATATGAGGCATCAGTATCATCACATTGCAAAGTTCACAGATAATACATGTGCCCCATACAATATATATACACAGGAATCAGGGGTACAAATGGAAGGTAAAATGTGTAATGAATGATAACTCTGTACAGCTTCCAAATCCCCTGCCTTCCCAAGAACCATTAGACATTACTGTCTAAATTACTGCAGTGGTAAGTGGGAGTAAGCACTAGTAAGCAGGTGTAAGCACTATTAAGCAATAGTAAGCTGGAGTAAACATATGTAAGCACTAGTAAGTGGGTTTAAGCCCGTTTGAAGAGGGGTAAGCAATGCACACGCAGGTTAAGCAATATTGAAGCTAACTCTCTGTAAACATATTTAACCGGAAGTTAGTCTTGCTTACTCTCGCACAAACCAGCGCAAATCTACTTACAAGTGCGTAAAAGTGCCTTAATCACTCTGTATCCAACAGCTGCTGTTTTGCCCAGCAACACAATAAACAGCCTTTGCAGGTCTTGAACCTAAGACCCTATACACTATTGTCACAGTAGTTTACCACTAAGCCATCACAGCAGTACATAAATTGAGGTATCACCAAACAAATCCTCACTATAGTAAAATCAAATGGACCATGTGAAAGGAATCTGTATAAGTCATATGTTCTGTAATCTACTTGTTCTTCTTCTTTTAGCTTTTCCTGGTTAGGGGTCACCACAGCGGATCACCTATCCACTCATGAGTGGCAGTTAGAGTTTTTATGGTGTCGAGTTGACAGCCCGACCTTCCATGGAAGGCACACACAAACTCATGCCCAGGGCCAATTTAGAGTATCCAACCCACCTACAGCATGTCTTTGGGATGTGGGAAGAAACCAGAGCACCTGGAAAAAACCCACGTGACCACAGGGAGGACATGCAGACTCTGCACGGAAGGCACTGCAGTCGAGGATAGAACCTGAGAACCTTTTGCTGTGAGGTGACAACACTAACCACTGCACTACCATGGCCACCCACGTTCTATAATCTACTACATAACACAAATATGTGAACTGGAGTGCTGAAGTAAACCCAGATGTGAGGTGTAATTGTAATGGACTGGAAGTCCCCTATTAAACACAAGGACCCCATGCAGTGTACAGACACATGAATCATGGATACCAGATATCTATATATCTATATATATATATATATATATATATATATATATATATATATATATATATATATATATATATATATATATATATATATATATATATATATACACATATATATATAAAACATGTAATGAATAATAGCTCAATGCCAAACAGCAAATATAATACAAAGTAAATATTAAGAAATGCTAAGCATTGCACAGGCCAGCTTAGTATGTGTAAGCAATGTGTAGGACAGCTACCTAAATTTGCCCAGTGGTATACCACTTAAAACACTGCCAAACTTAGGTAAGCAGGTTTTCCCATAGCTTAGCCTTTTCAAAACTGTCCAATCATGGCAAAGTGTGGGAAATCGGCCCTATTTAAACCAAACAGGTGGGAATACATCTCACAACTGCTTGTAGCTTCCCCATGCAGTCACCATGTCTGGAATGGGAGAGGGAGTGTGCTTTTGGGTGCAGTGCTGGGGCACCCAGGAGTCCAGAGTCATGGCAGGACTCCCTGTCAAAGACCATGAGCAGAGACTGCTGCAGGGCCAGTACCAGGGTTCCCAATATAAAGCGGAAGCCTGGGACCATCTCGCCCATGACCTCACCAGTGCCACTGGCATACCCCGAACTGGTGAGCAGGTCAGGCATCACTATGCCGACCTGAAGTGGCGAAAGGGGGATCTCTTGGATCAGTGGATCCAAGAGGCTAGGAGAACAGGGCACGTCCCAGTAGGGTGTAAACATCACTCCCCTACCTGTTTAGTAATTGCCAGGTCATGTATATAATGGATAGGTATGGCTAGTCCTTCACAGTGGCAAGTGAGCAGGCTGTGAACCAGGAGGCCCATGGCTGTCGCTTGAAGAGGTTGCGACACGATGCAGGTTAGTAATACTCTTGCATGTACTGTCATATGAAATAAATCTAACTGTATTAGTAAGTCAATTGCCTGTATAAAACCTGTATTGTTTAAGGCAAGTACTGCATACACCAGAGAATATGGCAGGAAGAGTCTCATATAGGTTGTATGTAAATAAAAGCATAATAGCCTGACAATGAAGGTATAACTGCTGTACTGCAGGTGTTCACTCTGGTATCATATGGTAATGTATATTTGCAATCACTTAATAGTACTGTTGTATTAAGCACTGTTACCCACACTGTGCAACATAAATTAAAAATGTGTAGGAATGTCTGTATATGACTGGTGTAATCCCCAGAGATCAGCTATTACAACTGGGAGAGACACAGACAGAAAACAATGAAAAGACAGACAACAAAAACCAAATAGCACACACAACTGAGAAGTGAACTGTTGTATTTTTAGCACACAGAGCCATGGTTCAAATCCTGGGAGTGGTAGTAGTCTGCATATAGAATCATACTCCACAACTGTACAGATATGTCCAGAATGTCCAGTAAATTGGCCCATATCTGCTGCCTGTCACTGTGTCCCTCTGGGAAATCAGTGGGATGATTCCAGAAGTATCGGCTGCAAACAAGAAATACAACTGATTGTCACACATCTATAAGAACAAACATGTCACTTTAGCAACTCCCCAAACTGTTATGAGAATAATAAGCCAAGTATGTCCCATCTACACCCCTATGTTGTCAAGCTGTGACCAGAGTGTGTACAATAACAGAGTGAGATGTAAGTGTATAATACTAATGTAAAACTGGTACTTTGTGTGGCAACAGTCAGGTAGTGCTAACAAACATTGCTCCCACAGGTCCGTCAGATACGAACACTGTGCCCAGAAATAAAAGAGTGATACCCTGTACTGGTACTGTTTACTTTGGTATTGTATGGTGTTGTTAGTGTTGCAGTTGCTCTGAATAATAAGGCATTACTCATCACTGTCACCCACACTCTACTACAAATTATAACTGTCTAGGAAATCCTGTATAAGAGTGATGTAATACAAGGTCAGAATGTAAAACCACAGGAGAATTATACACAGAAATCAGATAAGAGATATACAGCAATATCCATATAGCACACACAACTGTGATGGACAGTGTTTTAGTGTTAGCAGACACAGCCATGGGCTGAATCCTGGGAGTGGAAGTAGGTTGCATACAGAATCATACACCACAACTGTACAGATATGTCCAGAATGTCCAGTATATTGGCCCATATCTGCTGCTGTCCCCATGGGAAATCAGTGGGGTGATCCCAGATGTTTAGGCAGCAGATAGGAAATACAACTGATTGTCACACATCTATAGAAACAAATCTGTCACACTGGCAACTCCCCAAAATGTTATGAGAGTATTAGGCCAAGTATGTCCCATCTACACCCCCATGTTGTCAAGCTGTGACCAGAGTGTGTACAGTAACAGAGTGAGATGTAAGTGCATAATACTAATGTGAAATCTGATACTTTGTGTGGCAACATACAGGTAGTGCTAACAAACATTGCTCCTACAGGTCCGTCAGATACGAACACTGTGCCTAAAAATAAAAGCTTGATTCCCTGTACTGGTACTGTTTACTCTGGTATTGTATGGCATTGTGAGTGTTGCAATTGCTCTGAATAATAAGGTATCACTGATCACTGTCACCCACACTGTGCTACATAATATAATGGTCTAGGAAATCCTGTATAAGAGTGTTGTAAGTCACTAAAGGTTGAAGAGGGCAATAGTCTACATATGTCCTGGTTTACCTGCATGCGGTCAAGACATGGCCAGAGTCTGTGTAAAAAGAGATGGACAGGTATGTGCATAACATCAACCTGGAATCTGGGAGTATGTGTAGAAACAGTTAGTTAGTTAACAAACAATTCCTCCACTGGTATACCAGGTAAGAGGTATATACTGCAGATAAAACCAGTCCATGTATATAGTTGTTGACAGCCATATCACTGTCCAAACTAAGGCAATAAGGTAGTATAGTAATACTTGTAAGGTACAGATAACAGCACTGACTAGGAAAGTAATGCAAACTACAGGAATATACTAGTTGTTAATTGAGATCTTTCTCTCCCCCCACCATATCTCCAACAATACACTAAATACCCACCTCAATCGGTACATGATGACTACACTGTAATGTTGGGATGTATGTTCTATTGTTTGATAATTATTTAAATCTGTTTCTATGCATGTGCTATGTTGAAATACTCCAACATTGGTGGTATGGTGCCATCAATGTATCTGCATGCTGTTGTTATTACCACTGTGATCCCTTTTATGCATGCGTTCTGTTTGCTATGCAACTGTTCCATATCTGATGTCTGGGTTAATGGAAATATCTATGCATGCTGTTATACCTAATCCTGGAATGTATTGACTATTACTAACCCACATATGTTGATAAACCATAAACACCATAGCACGTATGGGAATGTGGGTCCCGGCGGACCCACCTTTCCCACCTCAGCTGGCCGTGGCACTGGGTACCAGCATGTCTGGGGCCCAACCCGGGACCTCCTCTTCCATTGGTCCTGCACCATCTTCGGGTGGAACCGCCTCAGGGGATGGGGCTTGCCCCCCCTGAGAGCGGGCACAGACAGGAACCTGTCACCCATCGCCAGGTCCGGGTCATGGTGCGTAGCAAGCTCCGTAGGGAGGTCAGAGATCTGCTACGCCAGCTCAAGGGCAATGTGTCATGACTAGAGGGTCGGTCTGGCTCTCCGACTCAGCCCCCAGCACAGCCACCTTCGGGGCTGTGAAGGTGCAATGGTGACTGCCCATGGGTGGGGACCTCAGTCCCACTGTTTCCACTAGGGGGCTCATGGGCTTCCGATTTCCAAACACCCCTTCCCATCAAGGTGTTTACCCCGCACATGTGTCATATACTGCCCCTGTATGCGTATTGTTTGTCTTGTCTGTTAACCTACCCAACCTACCTCCCCAAATATACCTACTATCCCTCCCCATCATCCCACTCTCACCTGAACAAAAAGGGCAATCTGTTCCCAAAAAAAATATCGCCCCATACATAGCTGTCCATTTCGCACATGTTCACTAGACACATGTAATCTGGTCTAATTGGCATCACAACATATTATTGTTGTCCTCACCCCTCTCTCAGGGGTTTGAGTGCCCAAATGTACCTCCAAATTCAGTGTATATGCACAGCTGTTGCTGTAGAAGAAATGGGCAGCTATGGACTTTCCCTACTCCCTCCTGCACATCCCTAGCTATTTTCCCAACTGTCTTTCCCACTTTCTGCCCCCTTTTTTACCACTTTCCTATCAACCCTTTTTTCTTTTCTTTTAAAGAAATAAGTGCAAGGATAAGTGGGAGTAAGCACTTTTAAGCAGCAGTAAGTGGGTTTAAGCTTATTTGAGCAGGGGTAAGCAATGCCTGCATAGACTAAGCAATTTTGAAGCTGAGTATAAGAAACTGTAACCAAAAGTTAGCAGTGCTTACCTCTGTGCAAACCTGCTTACAGATGCTTAAAAGTGCCTTAATCACTCTGTATCCAACAGTCCTTGTTCTGCCCAGCAGCAAAATAAACAGCCTCTGCAATGCTCAAACCCAGGACCCTGCACACCATAGCCAAAGCGATTTACCACTAAGCCAAGTCAGATATAGATAACCTTGATGTTTTCACAAACATATCATCCAGCCCAGTCATTCAGCAGTACAGGAAATGTATTTAAACATGTAGCTGTATGTGTGTGTATATATATATATATATATTTATATATATATATATGTATATATATATATATATATATATATATATATATATATATATATAAATAGATGGATCTAGAACACATGCTCGACTACCATATGTCTGAATCACTGTTATAATACTTCAAAAGACCAAAAGCATAAGGTTCAGTTCAGGTATCTTTATTCTTGTGCAAGGTGACAAAAATGCAGTTACAGAGTTTGTCTAACTAAAATCAGGAAGTATCACAATTATTATACCTTTCTTTCAAGACATTGCCCACCACGTCTGACGTAGTAGATCACCAGTTCACAATTCTGTTACTTTACAGATGTTTCTCACATTTCTAGCTGACTCTTCAAAGTAAATAATGTGGGAAGAAATAGCCAGGGAATTGTTATGGCTAGGCTTGTATAGGCCCTAGGGCTGATAGCCTAGTACCAACCTATGAACCTATGAACCTATGAACCTATAAAAAGATTTTTCAGTAAACAGGATGGCCTTGATGACCATCAGTCAATTATAACTTTCTAGCTATGCAATGTTACAAGTCTAGGTACTATGCCTAATTTGAGCACAATGCAAGTACAGATTTCTGAAGCAGTTCATTGTTTAGAGTATCTAACTTTCTTGCAGCTAGTGCACTTTTTCATTAGCAAGAACAGAGCTTATTGTCCATAATGAATGGATCTACAGAAATTATTATTATTCTCAATTTAATTTCCTGGCCTAGCAGAAAATCACCTGCTTTCCAGTACATTTCCAAAGCATAAACATGTATTTTGCTGTGCTAGCAAACTAGGTCAGAGTGCATCTTGTAGTGTCAGAAAGCACAACTTAAGAAAAGCATGTTTTCAGTTTCAAATAAAACTAATGCTGCATATAGAATAAAAACGTGTTAATCTTCCCTTATTAAAATAAGCATTACACACATATGTTAATACATATTTTTCTAACATTTCCCCACTGTTAATACTTTTTATTCTAGCTCAAAAGCATAAACAATTTGTTTCTTCTCTTAACCTCTTCCTTTGAGGATTTGCAGCTAAGAGAGTCATTCAGTTTAAACTTTATGAAAGTGTTTCCTTTTTCAACAGTTCTTCAATTTCAGTACTTTGATACAAAGTCTCAGAAACTGACATGTCTATAAAATCTTTGATTAATTTTTTCATGCAGGGAATGCCACAGCAAATACATGCTCCTAACAGTAGTATTCCCACACAAATGGCAATCAGTACGTTCATTAGGATGGAACCCCACCCCCCCAAACAAATTTTGGAAAAAGTCCGTCAGTGGGTTCGGGCCTGGCCTGGTCATGTCTGACACTTGTTGAATCACCTCCAAGTGGTCATTAATCTTGTGTTGGTTATCAGGTATAAACAAACAGCACTAGTCTTTGATTAAAGCGCATGTACCACCTCTCGCCACTAGGGTGAAGTCAAGAGCCATGCGGTTTTGTAGCACCACAGTTCTCATTGCATTCAGTTCATCAGTCATTAATTCGAGAGCGGAAAAAGTTGCATTGCTCATGACCTCGAGAAGTTTGGATAGTTTTCTTAGTTCCCAAGTTGATTTAACTGCGCCATATGCAGGGGCTATGTCAGCCCAGGATATGATAATGTCACTCAAGTCCATGTGTGTCAGTTTACTTTTGTCTTTCACGGAGTTATGGTTTCTCCAACCTGCTACGATCTGTCCCATCGGATTCTCAGGTTTCTTGATTGGATTTCCAGGTTTATTTGTGACATCTCTGACATTTTGAATTCTCCCATGAGGTAAAGTTGTAGTGTGTCGTATGGTCGGGACCAGGTAACCCAAAAACAACTGCCGGACCAATTCTCAGGCAACCATTTGTATGCCTTTTTCCCACACACAAAATAACAGTTTTCTACTTTGGTATTGATATATACTTTCCCTGCATGAAACATTTTCTTATCTATAATAGACAGTTGCTTTAAAAGAACAGGATTATGTTGTACTTCACTAATAGTTTTATGCAAGGACTCAAAATATGAGTCATAATCTGCACCACAGATTGTTTCTGTATTTTTAGCTTTAGTATAACATTTATAAGAAATAATCACATTACATTTGCTCCAACCCACCTGAATCGTGTCATTCTTATAAAAACATACAATTCCTTTTTGTGTAACAGGTAGGAACAATGCAATTTTGTCTCTAGATTTAACAGGTGCAGTCTCAAAGATCAAGTTTTCTCAGGTCTCATTGACCCCTAGGGGGACAGCAGCCATCAATAATCCCCCGTATGCTGTTGGTATAGCTGTGCAAATCCAACAATTTGAAATATTAAAAGTCTCAGCATACACATATTTGATTGCTTGGTAAGTGTTAAAGTTCGGATGCCAGTCTATGAATGTCGATTCACGTTTGTTCAGTCTAGCTGGTGTGGCTGAAGAAAAGAAAGGCCACAGCAAAAGCCACAGCAAAAAGAACATTGTCACTAATACAGTTATCAAAATGATTATGCAACACTGCTGAAGTCGTTCAGCATTTCTATTATCTCTGGGTCTTGTCATTCTACTGCTGCTGTGTGTTAGCAAAAGTTTTATCAAGTTCAAAGTTTTTGACTAGTTTACAGTGTGTCAAATGAATCCAAGATGCACGTTCTGCAATCTTAACTGCTGTGGGCGTGCTCAGCAGTACTTGATACGGACCTTCCCACTTTGGAGTCGTCCAATTCTTCTTCTTGATTGTCTTCACCCAGACCCAAGTGCCTGGGGCTACTGCCACTCTGGATGATTCAGTTTGGTCTTTATCTGAAACAGAATTAAACTGTAAAAGATGTTTGTTATTTAGCATAATCCTCATATACTCTGCAAGTGTCCAATCCGCTTCCTGGTCTGCAAGCATGAGAGGTTTCCACTGAGGTATATAATAAGCTCTTCCAAAAATATTTTCGAAAGATGTCAGTCCTTTTGCATTCGGAACAGTTCTCATGCTCAACAGTGCCAGGCGCAAACAGTACACCCAGTTCTTCTGTGTGTCTACCAGAAGTTTCTTAAGCTTATTTTTTTAAAACTCCATTGTGCCTCTCTACTAACCCTGCAGATTGAAGTTGATATGCACAGTGATGTTTTAAAGAAATCACAAAATACTGACTTAACTGCTGTATAGTTTGGTTAACGAAATGTGTACCATTGTCACTGTAGATCCTTTCCGGTATGCCAAATCTAGGAATAATTTCTTTAACTAGGGTTTTTGCAACAGTGCTGCATCTGGTTTACTAGTCGGAAAGGCCTCCACCCATTTGGAGAACATATCCACAATGACAAGGCAGTACTTTTTGTTTTCACATTTGTTCAATTCTATGAAATCCATACAGATAGTATGAAATGGATACGGTGGTGTAGGGAAACTCCCTTGCTTGGGCTTTAACGCCCCTTGTGCATGATGTTTATTACAAGTGTGGCATGACAGGCAAAATTTTTTAGTATAGTTTGTAAATCCATACGTAGTGAATACCCGATTCATTAACTGTACCATCCCCCCTGTTGAGACATGGCATTGCCCATGGCTCAACAAAGCTGCATATCTAAATAAATTAGATGGTAATATCGGTTTTCCTTCTTTGGAGATGTACAGCCCTTTCTCGAGAATTGCTCCTCGTCTTTCCCACTTTTGTTTCTCAGCTCGTGTAGTAAGTGTCTGCATTGTTTTCAACATTTCTAAGTCGAAAATCTCAGAAGGTTGTAATTCCTCGTTCAAAAGAAATGCTTCTGAGGCTGCTTGCTTTGCAGCTGTGTCAGCTCTCGCATTGCCTTTTGAAATCCTATCTTGTTGTTTAGTGTGAGCTATGCATTTACAAATAGCTACTTTCTGAGGTAACTGAATAGATTTTAACAAATCTAAAATAAACTGTGCATGATTAATCGGTTTGCCAGTAGATGTCACCATTCCTCGATTTTTCCACTGTTGTGCAAAGACATGTACAGTAGAAAAAGCATACTGGCTGTCTGTAAAAATGTTCACTTTTTTACCCCTTGCTAAGGTACATGCCCGTGTCAAGGCAATCAATTCTGCTGCTTGTGCAGATAAGCTATGTGGTAAGGGTTTTGCTTCTATAATCTCGGTATCAGAAACTACTGCATAACCTGTTAGGTTTTGTCCTGTAGGACTCTTTCTGCATGAGCCGTCCATGTAATATGTCACCTCGGCATCATCCAAGGGAACATCCATGAGGTCTTTTCTAGGCAGTGTGTTTTGCTCAATTACCTGCAAACAGCTATGAGGTGTGCCATCTGCAGGGGTTGGGAGCAAGGTAGACGGATTCAAAGTTGTACATCGTTCAATTTTCATGTAAGGTTGGCTCAGCAATATAGTCATACAAGAAAGATGCCTAGCAGGGGAAAGATATGCTACTTTTTCTTGTAGTAAAATAATTGCGACTGCATGAGGCACTCTCAATGTGAGAAGGTGGAATAACACTACTGAGGCTGAAGCCTGCACTGCCATTGCAGCTGCAACTGCTGCTTGTACACAGTGGGGTAGAGACCGCGCCACTGGGTCCAGTTGTGATGAATAATAAGCAATGGGGCGTTGTTTGTCCCCATGCTGTTGAGTCAACACTGATGTCATATAGCCTTGCTTGCAATCTACAGTTTGGAAAAAACGTTTGTGATAATTTGGTAATCCTAAAACTAATGATGATGCTATCAATTGTTTCAGTTTACAGAAAGCTAATTCTGCTTCTGGTGTCCACTGTATTAAATCTTGTGCTGCCATAGGCTTCTTAAAAATCAAGTTGGTTAATGGTGCAGATTCCAAAGCATAGTTTGGGATCCAGCTTCGGCAAAAATTAGTTGTAACCAGGAAGGACATCATTTCCTTCTTGGTTGTGGGTTTTGGTGCTTGTAAGATCGTTACTTTTCTGTCCTCATCTAATGTTCTGCCATCTTTAGATATTACATATCCAAGGTATTTCACTTGTTTTCTCCAAAGCTGCAATTTATTTTTACTTACTTTGTGTCCTTCAGTGGCTAAAAATTTCAATAATGCTATAGTATCTTCTTTACAATCTTGCTGGGTGGGGGCGGCCAGCAGAATGTCATCAACATAAAGTAGAATTTGACTACCTCTCAGCGGGGTAAATCCCGCTAAATTACTTGCCATTTCTTGCGAGAATATTGTTGGGCTTTCACAATATCCCTGTGGTAGTCATGTATATGTATACCGTTTCCCCTGAAATGTAAATGCAAACCAATACTGGCTGTCTGGGTGTATTGGTATTGAAAAGAATGCATTGCTGATATCTACCACAGAAAAATACTTCTGTTGAGGTTTTAAATCATTCGACAAGGTGTGTGGATCTGGCACCGCAGGTGCTCTTGAAATAACTGCGTCATTCACAGCTTGTAAATCTTGGACCATACGCCATTCTCCATTTGCTTTTTTAACTGGGAATAAGGGTGTATTACATGGCGAATCAGGAGATTCCACCAGTATTCCTTCCTTAAGTAAAGCTGCTATGATAGGTTTAATACCTGCCTCTGCATCTTTTCTTAAGGGGTACTGTCTTTTTTGTGGTCTAAATGCTGATTTTGGCGTGGTCCTGCTGTGCAAATAAGTCCTATGTCTGGTGTTCCTGTTGACCAGAGGGTTTCTGGTATGTTTAATAAGGCTTTCTCTTCCTCTTCTAATAAGAAGGTTTCTCAGCTGTCCTTACTGGACTGCAGGTGTACAGCTGGATGTGTTTGTGTTATCCAGTTCATTTTTTTTCTTTGAACTCCCTGTTCTGATAGTTCTGATTCTGTCTGCTTTTCCCATCTGGTAACTTTTTCTCCCAGATTTACCCATTTCAAATCTTTCTTTTTTGTTAAACTAACATGTGGTAACTGATTTGATTTATAAAGTGCAAAGAACTCCTGGGGTAATGAACAGCTAACTACACTGTTCCCTTTCATATCCCAGTACAGATTACACAGTGCCAATCTGTTTGCACGATTTTTTCAATAACTCTTGTTCATATTCCTTGTCAGGTCCTGGTGTATTGCGATAATACAGGGTACAATGCAACAGATGTTGTATATCAATGCAAAGGGAGGAGAACATACTGATAGCTACATTCATTAACTCTTCAGTAATTGCTCCAGGGCCAGTTGTAACCAAGTCCTGGCTGTACCAATGAAATGTCTCACCTTCCGTTTGCACTGCAAAAGTATTAGTTTGTCGCTGTGCTTCCATACCCTGCATGGTTGGAACTACTGCTATGCCAAATAGTTGCATAAGGTCTCTGCCTAAAAGATTTACTGGGCATTTTGCAGAAACAACAATTTTGTTTTTCTGGGTCAATCCTGAAACAGAATCTGTTATTGTAATGTTATGGGAGAGAGGCTCCCGATACAGCTGTCCATTAGTTGCTTTCACTAGTATAAAATCATGTGATTCTGAATTTTCTGGTAGTTTGGAGGGGTGTACCAGGGTTCGTGATGCCCCTGAATCACACAAAAATTTGACTTCCCTCCCCTCTATCAGGAGTGTAACTTCTGGTTTTGTGTCAGCCAAATAGAGCTCTAAGCTCAACAAGGCTAGGTCTAGTATTTCATTTTCTTTACTATCGGTAGCTTCCTGCACTTCCTCTATTTCTTCTATCACATTCTCTGCTCCTTCTTTTACATTTTCATTTGTCCCTTCTCTATTATTCCTATCTAGTGATTCCTGACTCTCATATAGTCAGTCCTCACCCTCATCGTTTTTATCCTCCATTGCTGCCTTCTTATTTTTCCTGCAATCCTTTGCCAGGTGTCCCTTTTTACCGCATTTAAAGCACTCACCTCTCCTTTTCCTCCCTTCAAAGTCTTCTGATCGCTGATCAGATTGTTTGTTTCCCTGGGTATTCTTTTTGCCCTTTTACTCGGACTGTACTAAATAAACTTCTCCGTCCTCTACAGCAAATACTTGGGTTTTCTTTTTCTTTTTGTTATTAAAATGCCTTTCAGCATGTATAGCATATTTAAGCAGTGATTGTAGTCTGCTTGTACGATGGTCTACCATATGTTTTGTAATAAAACTGCTTATGGGTGTAATACTGCCTTTTAAAAATGCATTCTGTAACTGCTGTTCATATGGGGAATCTTGTGTCTGGTCTTCAGGAACTTGCATTCCACAATGGTTATTAAAACATTCTAGCAATCTAGAAAAATATCTGTCAGCAGTTTCACCCTTTTGTTGGATGCATTGATTAATGCAAGTCCAGTCTGCCCCAGGCTTCCATTTCTCAGAGGTTCGGTCTGTCAAACCTTTCACTCTGTTATCCAGTTCTGCGTTGCTATGTGGGAGGGGCCTAAGTGCAGTGTCACGGGGATTCCAGTTGCCACTGATCATGTGCCAATCTGGACCTATTATTTGTCTGACTACTTTTTCTACCTCCTCTCTGTTCAAGTGATAACTTAACCTCATGCCTTGTAAGTCTTCTAAGAATTTTCTAAAATTAACTTTTGGATGGGGAATTCCCTCTGTGGCTTTCTGGATATCTTCCGGTGTCCACGGTCTGTATACTAAAAGAGTTGGGTCCTGCCCTTCTTGTCCTGCCTGAGGATTTGGTACTTCTATGAGTGGGCATATCTCTTCTTCACTCATAGCTCGTGAATTTCCATTTATTTGATATAATTCCATATCCCCTTTTAAGTTACATGTTCGAGACCTGGTCTCGATAGGATCTCTAACAAACGGTTTTATAGGAATAGCTGGATATCGTGGAGGTGGGCCAGTTTGTTCATTTGCTTCATATTCCGGTAAGGGAGCTGGTAAGGGAACCGGGATCGTAGGGGGTGAAGGGGCCGATGCTATAACTAAGTTATTATCCTCTTTGTCTAAAAACATTGCTTTTGAATTTTTATTCTTTTGTTCTCTTCGGTTTGCTTCCTCAATCCACGTGTGTGCCTGAGGAACTCCTAATTTGCGCTGTTTTTTAACCTGACCTTTAGAATCGTTTTTTAGCTGTCTAATAAGTTTGAAAAGTGAGGCTCTTTCTAGTTTCCCATCAAATTCATATTTATTAACCCATTTAGTATAATATTTAATGTTGTCGGCGCGTTGTGATTGCATATATTTTGCGTCTTTGGTTAATGGTAGGCTTTGGGGTCTTTTTGTTTTTGTGCACGTATTACCCATTTTGTTTTAACCTTTTAAATGTTATGTAACCCTTTTATATTTTAATGTCTTACCACCAAGTGTTTACAGTCCCTTCAGACTACCTGCCTACTTATTCTGTTTCCCTGATCTATGACAAGATAGCAATATTTCTGTCCCTGAATTCAAATTCTTAACAGAACAAATATTATCAAGTCCCTTATCTAAAATAGAAAAAGTAGATTCACCCTACCTGAGCCTCAGCGATTGGTCACTCACGGTTCAAACGAAACCCGCCTTCAGTCATAGATCAGAAAAGTGGCTGGCCTCTTTTGCACGACAATTCAGTCGGAGGTCTTTCGGACAAGAAGAACCGATGTGGTATCTTCCCTGCGCAGTTTCATGCCACCTGGCCCATCTGATCCAAGGCTAAACGGAGGCTTCTGGATCTCGAAAGGACCAAAAAATGTTATAATACTTCAAAAGACCAAAAGCATAAGGTTCAGTTCAGGTATCTTTATTCTTGTGCAAGGAGACAAAAATGCAGTTACAGAGTTTGTCTAACTAAAATCAGGAAGTATCACAATTATTATACCTTTCTTTCAAGACATTGCCCACCACGTCTGACGTAGTAGATCACCAGTTCACAATTCTGTTACTTTACAGATGTTTCTCACATTTCTAGCTGACTCTTCAAAGTTTTAAAAAGATTTTTCAGTAAACAGGATGGCCTTGACGACCACCGGTCAATTATAACTTTCTTGCTATGCGATGTTACAAGTCTAGGTACTATGACTAATTCGAGCACATTGCAAGTACAGATTTCTGAAGCAGTTCATTGTTTAGAGTATCTAACTTTCTTGCAGCAAGTGCACTTTTTCATTAGCACAAACAGAGCTTATTGTCCATAATAAACGGATCTACATAAATTATTATTATTCTCTGTTTAATTTCCTGACCTAGCAGAAAATCACCTGCTTTCCAGTACATTTCCAAAGCATAAACATGTATTTTGCTGTGCTAGCAAACTAGGTCAGAGTGCATCTTGCAGTGTCAGAAAGCACAACTTAAGAAAAGCATGTTTTCAGTTTCAAATAAAACTAATGCTGCATATAGAATAAAAACGTGTTAATCTTCCCTTATTAAAATAAGCATTACACACATATGTTAATACATATTTTTCAAACAATCACAAAACATCGAACACACATACACGAAAGCACTTAACATCGAAAAGCACTTCTGTGTATGTGTAGTTCAAAAAATAAATAAATCTATGTTTCTGCAGGGGGGCTTTCCTCCCCCCCCCCCCTTGCACCCCCCACCCCACCACTTTAATATTCTCACTCCGAGATTGCACTACAGTGGAGAAAAAGAATTTTCCCTTAACCGCACTGTTGTCTGACAGGCACACATACACGGAAGCTCTTGTCGATGTTAAGCACTTTCGTGTATGTGTGTTTGGTGTTTTGTGATTCGGACATATGCTAGTCGAGCATGTATCCGGATCCCAAATAGATATAACATATCAATATATGTAGATATATATATGTATATATATAAATATATACATATATACATACATATACATATATCTATAGAAATATATGTCTACATCTATATGTATATATATATATATATATATATATATATATATATATATATATATATATATATATATATTTATATATATATATACAGCAATATATCTATGTAAGCATAAATATATATCTATATAGGTATATACAGACATATGTCTGTAGATATAAAATAGAACATAACAAAAACATATATGACCACATGCACCGTTAATGGGGGTGAGGGGGCCCAAACAACATACGTTTTGCAGGTATAGATACCCCCCCCCACAGCCAAACATGTCTGCCCTGCAATACAATACCAACTGTTGCATATCCCATAACCAGGACCTGACACAACATGAGCACAAGATGTTAACAGTACTCCATCCCACCTGTATGATGTCAGGCTGGTATCAGTAACATATCATGCGGTACAGTCTGGCTACCATAGGGAATGTACAATGTGGAAGCAATCAACTTTCCTATGATACATATACACAGACATATATGCTGATACACACACACATATATATATATATATATATATATATATATATATATATATATATATATATGTAACTACACATACACAGAGATATGTATAGGAAGATACATATGTAGAAGTTGCACACAATATGGAACAGCCACTATGCCTGCAGTTGCCACCTTACCAACTGGACACTGTATGAGCCACCCATACAAATGACAATTGTTCCCCACAACATATACCCACAGAGAAGTCGAAGGATATAACACCACACACAGTTTTGCATACATGGGAAAGCTTTATTTGTGTACTATTACAGTTGTATATGCCATGTCATATAGTTGTTTAGACTCTGACATACATATAAACAGAGTAATGCAACTATGAAACAGTTATATTAATACAGTAGTCTGGAAAGGTTTACATATGTTACTGTCCAGGTCGAGGCCTTTAAGTAGTACAATAGTAAAGACAGACTGGGCCACAGGATAACAATCAATCAACAGTAAGTAATGCAGATGTATAGTCCAACAGCCTCTAACTACACTCTGTACACAATCCCTAGGGGGTAAAGACCTCAGATGACACAATGGGATGTATCTGTTATATAACAAGGCATAATTGACACCATCACAATCACATTGACAAACAGAACAGTCTGTATGGCAGGAAGCAGTAGGCCTGCATTTAACCAAGGTGAATTGTATGGTAATGTACATCCAGATACCTTAAGACAGCTTACCCCTGATACCTCCACATGTTGTAACAGCCTAGGTTAGTTATAGTGCATCCCCCGCTCATAAACTGAATAATACAAGGCCATATACCACCGTTACATACACTGGCCTCTGGAGTGCATAAGGGCACACATGTATTGTGTAGATGAAGCCCACACATATATGGACCCAACCCCACAAATATGTGTGGGGGCCACAACAGCAGTGGACTGATGGCAGGAATGGCAGCATGACATACTCACAGCCCACTACATAACAACCCCTGACAGTATGTCATATGTACAAAGCCTGGTATGTAGGTGGAAGACAGAGGACGGAGCACAGGCCCATATGTGAAATATTGTTGTCATACACTAAGCAAGTCGCTGGTGTTACAGGATAGTCTGCAACATACCCTTAGTCAGGGACTTGAGGTTAGATATAGACATGGATGTAGCCATGTACTGATAGCACGCAACACACATACTGCCAGTGAAATATCTGACACAAGACCTGTGTGGTGGACAGACAAAACATAATAGGCACACCTCTGGCCAGCAAGTGGATAGGCCCACAGTTGAGAGCTATACAGACAGACTGCATTCCAAGTTAAACCAGTATGTACACACAAACCCTGTAACACTGATGCTATACAATGCATACAGCAACACTACTCACACTCTGTCTTTAGTTCTGGAACCTCCTGCAAATATGCAGCTGGCCTGAGTGTGCAGGTTCTCTTGCAAGAGGTGTTGCTACGTGCTGTCTGTAACACTGCTGCCCACACACAGGAAGGATCTCCACCATACAGGAAAGGTAAAGGGACCACGCCCACATGATGTAGGGATATATAGTAGTTGGTTGCCATGACAGTGGTAATTGGAAGTGCTACACAGCATGCTGCATGCAGGTAGCAAGTGGAGGACACTGATTGGTGCAGAGGCCATCACCTGATCATGTGCATCACCGACAAAAGCCATGCTGCAATCTATTCTAAGCAGCTCAATTCATTTACTAGAGAAGTATGGAATGGGAAGATGGGGAAGTATGGCAGGTATAGTTGTGGCGGTGGTCAGGGTTGGTAGATATAGAGGACAGCCTACAGGGGCGGTATGTGACACATGTGGTGGGTAAACACCCTGGATGGTGTGTGTGGTCTGTGATGTGGAAGTCCCATGGGCCCCAATATGGACTGGAGGCTGATCAGGAAGAGCATGTGGACCCTGTGAATGTGTAATGGGTGCCCCAAGGTGATGTAGCACATCCCACATGTGTCTCTGGAGCCTGTTATGGAACAGACCCTGGATCTGACCTTGGGGGACAAGATCATGTCTGTGTGTGCCCCCAGGGGGGGAACAACATCCCCTGAGTTGGTTCCACCTGAAGGTATTGCTAGACCAGTACATGAGGAGGCCCAAGGATTGGTCCCACATTTGATGTGGCCTGGTAACATGGGAAGATGAGTTTGGAGAGGTGGTTCTGCTGGCCATTAGTACATAAACATGCTATTATGTCACTGTTATAGAACATATGTGGGTAGTAATAGTCTACACAATCCTGGAACATGTCCAACAGCATGCATCGATATCTCCAATAACACAGAATGTCAGATGTGCAGCAACCACATACCAAGCATACCACAAGCATATATGGAACCATAGTGGTCCTGACAATGGCATGCAGGTGAACAGTCTGTAACAGGCCAGTGATGATAGTGTCCACACAGGGAACATGACTACAAACACATTGCACAAAGTGTGGTGCAATACAATATCTGCCTCAATGGTAGGTAAGCTGTAGCCATACCTATTGAGTTGTGTGTACAGTTTGTTGTCGCTGATATGGTGGGGGAGTGACAGTGATGTGTATTAAGCACTGTGGTAACCTTACTGCATGACTTGCTCACAGCTGTGTCCATCTTTATGTCTTTCAGGCAATATGTCACATGGAAGGCTTCCAGCTTACTCAGCAGCTGAGAATGACGTTGTGGTAAACCACCTAATCCAGCACTACCCTGTCTTGTTTGGCTGGGCCACCCATGATCAGCAGGAGTGGACTGCCCTGTGGAATGATCTAGTCCACAGGATCAATGACGTCGAACTGCACAACCGCAGTTATGAGCAGGTCTGGCATCATTGTTCTGACCTGCTTCTCAATACCTGTTGGCATGCTGCTGCAGTCCATGGGGATCACCTCGCAACAGGGGGGCCATGCCATCCATCCCCCCCTGACATGTGTGGAGGAGCTCCTATCCAGCCTCGTGGCACCTGCCCATCCACATAGCCAACAACTGCCAGATACCATTGTGGAGGTGAGTCCTACCCACACACCAGCTGAGGAGTGTGCAGGTAAAGCCACAGGGCACATCAGTAGACCACTGTTGCATATACATCTGCATCTGTACACATAGATCATGCATATCTGACATGTCATAGATATAGTTTGTTGCTGCATAGTAGTGATAAACAGATGTGCATATGTGGTAGTATTGTGGACATGTACTGTTGATGTATTGTAATGCTGCACCCACCCTGTAGCAATGCCACAGGTGTGGCCACTGACTTTGCATCTCTCACCCTCTTATATAGGTCCCTCCGGTATACCACCAAGGCAGCAGCCTGTAGCTGGTGAGTATGGTTTATGTTGATGCTTGCCAATACACCGGGCATATAATGGCTATGGTATATTCCATGCACACATCTAACACACCTACCCAGAACACATGCTGTACATGTGTATGTATTATTGCTGTTAAATGCACTGCATCACAGTGGTGACCATGATGGAGTATTGGGAGGGTATGTCAGACACTTGCAAGATAACTAACATCCTGTCATTGTGAAATGTGTCCACAGGGAGTAACATAATGGTGGGAGACATGGCCTACAGTAGGAACATGTTTGAAACATCACCTGTTTACAGTGCAACACCACTGTATATACCTGTAGGACAATGGCAAATATTGCAGAGTTACATTATGGCAAGAAGACACTGTAAGACTCACCATGAAAAAGGTCAAATAGTTAAATCAAAAGGAACACAAATCAATCTTCCAAATCAGAACGATTTATTCCAGATACAAGATCTGGAATAAATTGTTCTGATTTGGAAGATTGATTTGTGTTCCTTCTGATTTAACTATTTGACCTTTTTCGTGGTGAGTCCTACAGCGTCTTCTTGCCAATATACTTTTTCTTATTCACGTGGAGACTCTGTGTGTGTTGCGGTATTTTTCTGCAAGAGTTACATTATGGCATAACATATTACTGTGGTTCACATTATCAGCTGGGAGTAGGCTTAATATGTAGTGCTCAGTGTATGGGACACTGCAAACTGACACACGTGTAGGCTTTACTTGTCAAGTATCTGCAAAAAGGCTGAAGGTGGGGGGTGTCAGCATGACACACCAGGGCACTGCAGCAGGGATCCTAAAAATGCTAAGATATGCTGATATGTCAGTGATCATCCAGCAATACTTCTTTTTTTATTCTGCTTTTATCAGGCATGTGTAGACTTTATATGACAAGAAGGGCTTTGTAATACAGAACTTGATCCCTTAGGTCTATTGCTATCAGTTTTGTTAGGACTCAGGTTATGGAAATTATGATTTTGTTCATATTTTGGTAAATAACATTGCAAGGGAGCATCTGAATGTGCTAAGTAACACCTCATTTTGAAGACACTATTGATAGTTCTAACATGGTAAAAGAATGGTGCCTGTATGTTGGACACGTGCAGATATCAAAGTTTGTTTCGGATGTAGGTTATGGAAATTATGATTTTTTCATATTTTGGTAAATAACTTTGCAAGCGAGCATCTGAATGTGCCAAGTAATACCTCATTTTGAAGACAGTGTTGCTGGTTCCAACATGGTAGAAGATTTGTGCCTGTATGTTGTACACATGCACATATGAAAGTTTGTTTTGGACTTAGGTTATGGAAATTATGATTTTTTTTCATATTTTGGTAAATAACTTTGCAAGGGAGCATCTAAATGTGCTAAGTAATACCTCATTTTGAAGACAGTATTGATAGTTCCAACATGGTAAAAGAATGGTGCCAGTATGTTGGACACATGTGCAGATATCAAAGTTTGTTTCGGACTTAGGTTATGAAAATTATGATTTGTTTTCGTATTTTGGTAAATAACCTTGCAAGGGAGCATCTGAATGTGCCAAGTAATACCTCATTTTGAAGTCAGTATTGTTGATTCTAACATGGTAAAAGATTTGTGCCTGTATGCTGTACACATGTGCACATATCAAAGTTTATTTCGGACTTAGGTTATGGAAATTATGATTGTTTTCATTTTTTGGTAAATAACTTTGCAAGGGAACAAGTCAGTGTGCCATGTAATACCTCATTTTGAAGACAGTGTTACTTCTTACAACATGGTAAAAGAACTGTGTCTGTGCACTGTACACATGTACAGATATCACAGTTTGTTTCATTTTGTACAATTATGAAAATTATACATTTACAATACTTCTCATTATTATGCCCATATCTTTGCAAGGGAGCATGGTGATCACACAGATGAAATGCATCATTTTGAAGCTGACATTCAGATGCATAACTTCTACACTGATATGTAGGCTCTGTCTGTTACATGTGATGAGATATTATGCTTTGTTTATTTATCAATTATGAGGAAATAATATATTAATCATATTTCTGTGAATATCTCAAGAAAGGAGCATCACACAGTAATGGTTAAGGTATCATTTTAAAGCTGACATTCATACTAACAAATTAAATTCAAATTGTATGGGTCTGCATGGTACATTGACCAAGATATTGTGCTTTGCTTTTCCAAAAAGGTGAAAAATATGCACAATACCAACATTCCTTGCCAAATATTTAACAATGACTTTGATATGCACTATCAACATTTCCACTGTTGGAAAGGTCAGTGTCTGCTGAACAACTATCGTATTTACATTTTTAGTCTAGCTCTTATAGTTAAAGAGTTATGAACATTTGTTTTCTGTATGGTATTACAAATGGATTTTCTGAAAATGAGCTCAGTCTGCACTGTTGTTCCTATGGTGGAATTAAGCAGGCAGCTTTTTCTGAGCTGCTGCGGAGTGAATGAGTTAATATATGCAGTGATGTGGTCCCACGGCAGATCAAGGAAGGGTGCATCATATCAATAAGGGTGTGTACACTCCCCATAACCATGGTATGCTCTGATGGTTGTCAGTGTAATAGTATTGGATTGTTAACCAAAGTCGTAAAAAACAGGGATTCCAACCACAGTGGCCACCAAGAATAGAAGAAAACAGGCTGGAAGGAAGCACTCAGGTCCACAATTCCTTCAAGGTTTAATGGCACAAATAGAAGATAAGCAAAACACCAAAAATGCTGATAACACTCCAAATACGTTTTTGTTCATAAGAACTTCATCAGAATAATAAATTACATAGATAAGGCCCATTAAATAGTTCCCCTAATCATAAAATAACCAATAAAATAACAGTATAAAATTTAAAAAGACATGCAAAAATACATTCAAAAGTAAATCAAACTGCTGCCACCTAGTGTCAAAACATGCTAATTACACACTATAACAATGATAAAAAACTAAAAGCTGTTCATGCAATCACTCATATTATACCAATAAAATATCTCAGTAGTGTGCTAATATAAACCTGTTATTGGACTGGTCATACATGGTCCGCTGATGTTGAGAGCTGTAAATCAGACGTCAGGCATTCACAAATGACATTTGTCCGCATATCATCCCAGGTATGTGTTGCTAAAAAACATAGGGGCTGTGAGCAATAAAGCTGACATAACTGACACAGTACTACACATTCAGCAATAGGTTGCACACCTGTGAGGTGTGGTGCACAGTACATGGCAGGGTGAAGAACAGGTGCACAGCAATACTGTGTACATGGGTGCAGTGGTATCCAGGGGAAGGGGCACCACCTAGTAACACAGCACATGCATCACACACATGTATACTGTTGCTAGCATGGATTGACTATAGCTGCACTGCATGCTGTTGTGTACCATATGTTATGCATGTTGACAGATGGGTAATAGGAGAACTGCGTGTACTATCATTGTGCAACCTCACCTGTATGTGTGTGTGTGTGTGTGTGTGTGTGTGTGTGTGTGTGTGTGTGTGTGTGTGTGTGTGTGTGTGTGTGTGTGCATCCTGGTGGGTGGTTAGTTTGTCTGTAGGGTCACTCTGGTGAACTGAAGGGAGGTTGATGCATATCGAATGCGTGTGTGCATGTGTGTGTGTTTGTGTGGGTGCCCATGTATGCACATGTGTGATTGTGGGGTTGTTCATACAGCAGTATCTCCCTTTAGGATCGTGCACTACATGGACATGGACTGCCACATGACACACCAGGAATACTTGTCATGTATATAATCACAGGACAGCTGATAGTATAATAAGATCTGTAGCATGACACAGGCATTGGGAGGGAAGGTAGACACCAGGTATACCCTTAATATTGAATTCAGCAGAGAGGTGACTGACAGCCCATGTATGCAGCACTACAGATGCATTGGGGAATTACTAGTCAACACCAGGGAGTGTATCCATATATTACAGTTGTCACATGATAGGCTGATTGAGCAGCATATCTGGCATGTACTGAGCAATACATACACATGAGACTCCAGCGTGTGATATTATGGAGTGAACATAGCCCCCACATATTGGGGCCATGCTCATGATGTCCAGACATACACAGGGTAAACACTGAATGACAGCAGTGAGGCCATGTAAAACCACTCCACTCAGGTCTGGCAGGTAATGTAGTAACAGGTCTTATGTTGTGATCACTTGTCTAGGCAATTAGAGGACAGATACATTAATGAGTGGTATCAATGAGTGTATGTTACCAAGTGTGATGCAGGATGGGGAACACGTGGGAACATATGTGGCACTGTCTTTAAAGTCACGGACAGGTAGCTATTAAGGTGGTTTGTGTGTGTGTGTGTGTGTGTGTGTGTGTGTGTGTGTGTGTGTGTGTGTGTGTGTGTGTGTGTATGTGTGTGTATGTGTGTACTGTTATGCAATGCTGTACAGGTCTTAAAGTGCATTTATTGTTTTCCCCCACAGGTGGCGAGGTGGGTCAGAGTCCCTCTTGCATGCAATCTGATGTCGGTGTCCATACAGACACCGAAGATGATGATAGTACTATTGAGGCACAGGTGAGGTTGTCAGGGGCCGAAACAGTGCCATCATTTGACATCCCCCTTTTAGCCACCCCAACTCTGCACACAGTTTCAGTGCCTATACATATTCCATCATCAGTGGCCATCATGGACGGACAGCTGGCTTTTGGTGGCAGTACACAGGAAAGTGTGGTAACCATGCCTATTGTGTCTGGTTGCAGCAGGCAAAGCCGGGTGTCCAGCAAGGCACTACAAAGGCAGATGTCCCAGGGTGCTCATGGTAAGGCCACTGGTCATCATGTCCCTGGCAGATGTGACACAGATGATACCAGCAAGTGCATGTTTCAGGCTGTCATGGCAGCGCAGGCACTTATGGAATGTTACACCAGACAGGGCCTGAGGCTGCAGAGGGCTGCTCTCACATCTGCAAGTGACAACTTCAGTGAACGGTCTAGTGCCATCCATGCATGTACTGAGCTCATGGATAGATGGTCTGGTGAGATGACGGCCCTCATCGACAGTGGTTTGTCCGTGCTTGAACATGTGGTGGGAGTGCGGCGACAGCCTCATGGATGTAGGCCAGCAATGCCAACAGCTGGCAGTCAACGTGGATGTGCTAGGACACCAAGAGGCTTCCGTAGTGGCAGTACCAGCCCCGGAACTGCAGGGGGAGGTGTTGTCCACACCACACCATAGCAGGCCATGAGCACATAGTCCTGACCAGTCCCTGGAGGGACCTGGTTCCAGCTGACATTTGTCATCATCAGGTGAGAGTAGCACATCAAGGCCTGTACCTGCATGTGCCCATGGAACCCCTAGCAGGACAGTCCACATGTCTGTGGCCAGAGGCAGTGAACTGCACACCCTTTCAGGTATGGTCTGCAGCTGTCCATAAACACCTGTGTAGGGCATCCATACCCACACACTATACAAACACACCTAGGGCAATGCCATATCTACACACACCACATCACCACACCCAGTTCACCTCATTACACCCCTCCCCCACACACATGGTGTCAAATGTATGGCCCACCCTTTGCCTCTGGCAAACCAACAACACACCCTGTGCATATTATGATACCTGTGCCACACCCCTGTCATCCATACCATTGATGAAGTGACAGGCTAATATGATTCTGACGGTGACTGTACTACAGTGTACTAAAGTACTTCTGTGTAACATGTTGTCAGGAGTAAAGTTTAATGCATATATGTCAGGTAGTGTAGCCGTCCATCAATGATGCATTATAGCTGTTAGTAACACTGGTTGAATGTGGTCTCTATAATGTTATCCATTTGTGTTATAGGTGTATATGTGTCAGCACAAGGATGATCTGCCATCATATTCCATAACGGGGTATGGCACTGTGCTGAAACCATGGCTGTGACATATCTGGGGTAAAGTTGAACACATCACAGGTTCGTATTACAGTTATTGCCTGTGCCACATGGACAGGTGACCCACAGGGACATATATAATCTGCAACCTGATGTAGACCCATCCACGTGCATGCACACTCTTACTTGGCAACACTGTGACTAGACCCCTACCTAGGTATGCTTTCATTAAACACACCACACAGCATTTAGGGTGAGGTGTGTTCCAGGTTACATGTTACATGGAACGTATCATCATGGAACTTATAAACAATGACATTGGTAATCTCCAAACTCTGGACCCTACCTAGTTCAGGTTTGTAAAAGGCAGATCATGTCTCCTAAACCTGATAGATTTCTTTGAAGCAGTCACGAAAGCCGTAGATGAGGGTGAGGTGGTTCACACAGCCTATCTAGATCTCACCAAGGCTTTTGGCACCATCCCCCACTCTGGAATTATAGATAAACTCACTAAACTAGGTATAAATCCCTATGTCACAAGATGGGTTGCCAGCTGGCTCACTGACAGAACCCACACTGTGAAAGTAGCAGACTCTAAATCCTACTTCAGACCAGTGACAAGTGGAGTACCATAGGGTTCAGTCCTGGGTCCTCTCCTGTTTGGTATCTACTTCTCTGAAGTACAGGCTATCACAGAAGGTCTTTGGCTAACAAATTTCGCAGGTGACTGCAAACTAGGAGCCATAATCAAAACTCCTAATGATGTGGACATCCTACCAAAGGGCCTCACTGAGACAGATGCCTGGTGTCAAAGCCATAGCCTCAAGCTCAATGCCAAAATGTGCATTGTCATCCCTTTTGGTAAAAACTCTGTACCCATGAACTACCACATACCGGTAGTCTACTTAACACCAAAAGTGTGATAAGAGACATTGGGACACAGGTTGACAGTAGTCTCTTCTTTGATAATCACATTGCCACAGTAGTCAGGAAATCCTTTTACATGGTACACCTCATCACAAAAGGTTTCTCATCCAGGAAAAAAGAGGTTATTGTTCCCCCCTACTCATCACTCATTAGATCCATTATAGAGTACAATGTCCCTTTTGGTATGTACCTCACAAGACATCTACAGCAACTGGAAAGGCCACAGAAATATCTCACAAAGAGGATTACTGGCCTCAATCAGATGCCCTAATCAGACCGTCTCAAAAAACTCCAGCTTTACTCTGTCGCATATCGCCTACTCAGAGGCGATCTCTGCCTAACATACAAAGCTATTTCAAACTCAGAGCTGTTGGACATGCTCCACATAAAGAAATCACAATCCCTCAGAGCTACACGCTCTAGGGACCTAAACCTTGTCACCACAACAAACAGAACATGCTGGAAGGGATAGATTCCTGTCCCAGAGACTTCCCATACTCTGGAAAAAACTACCTATCTATATCAAACAAAGCTCCTCATTAGCACTCTTCAAGAAAAATCTTTATGATTGGATGGGAGATAGGAAATTCATCCCGGGGATCACTTATGTGGCTCTGCTTAACAGGGGCACAGGAAAATAATTTTCTTGGGTGGCAAAAGCCAGGTTACCATTTGGCTAGGCTTATATAGGCCCTAGGGCCAATAGCCTAGTACCTACCTATGAACCTATGAACCTATGCAGAAAATACCCAGAAATGTACAGTATACTAATGGGGGATGTAATGGATGTATATGGACAATACATAGTGTGACATACCTTCATATACACAATAACAGACACATAACAGGAAGACACATGCCCGGGAGACCTGGGCCTATCGCTGCTAACTAAATTGACCGTATGTCCAATGTGTTACAGGTAGGCTGCACACAGCGTATGCATAACTGGCCTGGATTGGGGTATCAGTTACCTCTATGGTTGATGGTGACAGTGATAACCATAACGTGGTACATGGGACATATACCGGGTGTACCCTGGTGTAATGACAGTGTAGTAAAAAAACACCACAGTTGAGCAAAGAAACACCTTTATATAACACAAAGCTTTCAGGTTCAACACCCTTTCTCAATGCTTCATACAGGTCCATTAGAAAAACAGTTTTTTAAATAGGAGTCTAATACAATCACATGACTAGCAGCCCAAAAGTCATATGATCAGAAATACATTCTCAACAAGTACATATATATAAATACATATAAAGATGCATATAAAAGAAATCTCATAACAAAATTTCAAATAAAATTTCAAACAATTATAAAAATAAACTTGTTTTCTTAAAAAACTTTTAAGACATTAAATTCAACATGTTATTTCAGTTTTGTACACTGTATTCTAAGTAATATTGGCTTCAAGGAAACAGCAGAATTCAGGCCAGGTAAAGCATCAGCTGACAATCTAATAATCCACTCAAACTCTCTTATTTCAAGTGAATTCCCTAAATCTCCACCTCTATCAGATGCATAAATATTATCAATGACCCTAAATTTAAAACTATGATTCAAGCCATAGGCTTTTATATGTTTAAATAAAGCATTATTCTCACATTCTCTTCTTATCTCAGACTTGTGTTCTATTATACGTTCCTTCAATTTTCTAGTTGTTTTCCCTACATAAAAAGAGGAACAAACAGCGCAGGTCGCTAGGTAAACATTACTAGTTGCACAAGTAGCTGATACGTGAAATACAAAGATCTTATTTCTTGATGGATGTATAAAAAGAACTATTTCTAAATGTATTATTAATGTCATTAGGCATAATTTCACCACAACAACTACAGTTGTAGCAGCAAAATGTACCCTTCCTTACCAAACTGGATGGTCTTTCTATATCACGTCTAAAATCTTTATAACATAACATATTTTTTAAGGTTTTCATATTTCTATACGCAAATTGTGGCTTATTGCCTATAATTGTCTTAATATCTTCAGATGCCATTAGCACCATCCAATATTTATTAATTATATTTCTAACTATATATGTCATAGTATTATAAGAGGTGACATATCTCAATTTACCATCCCCCAACATAATATGATCATTATTATCTCTAAATTCCTTATGTGATAAGAATATAGGTTCATATGTAGTATACCTGTTTTTTACTACTTCATTCATCACATCAGTTATAAGATCAAACCCATATCCACTGTCTTTAAACTCCTTACATGTGTCTTCCATCTGGTTAAAGAAATGTTGATCGTCAGTATTTAGTCTGCTTACTCTGGCTAGTTGTGCCTTGACCACACCTTTGAACACATGAGGAGAATGCATACTAGAACCATGTAGGTACCTACCTGCACTAACCTCTTTTTTATGTATACCCGTAACTAAAGTACCTCCCTGAATGCTTATATTAACATGTAGAAAACTTATTAGACTGTTAGAAAATTCCATCTTAAACTTCAAGAAGGTGGTAGAATCATTCAAATATGACACAAAATCAGATAATTCAAGAGCAGACCCTTTCCAAACAAAAAAACAATCATCTACAAACCTTTGATAAAAACATGTTTTGATTCAAAAAAGTAGTAACATTATGTATCTATATATATATATATATATATATATATATATATATATATATATATATATATATATATATATATATACCCTCTCCCATTGATACAGTACCAAATTTGCATATGTATTTGCAACACCAGTTAACTGTAAATAATATTGTTTATTAAACAAAAAAACATTATTACATAATACTACATCTAATAAAGTCAATATGTCTTGTTGCAAAGGTGGAATATTGAACTAAAAATTCACGTATAGAGTTAATCCCAAAATCATTTGGAATAACTATAAAGAGTGAAGAAATATCCATTGTTACTAAAAACAAATTTTTCTCAGCCATATCAGACCTGCCTGAATTCTGATACCATTGCTTCAGTTTCAATAAAAAATCTGTAGTATCCTTCAGAACAGTTTCACAGTGGACCAATAAAGGTTGCAACTGTTTCTGTAGATATACAGAAATAGGTTCCATTATCCAACCATTACCCGAAACTATGGGTCTCATTGGTGGATCAACTTGGGATTTATGAATTTTTGGAATCCCATATAACTGGGGTATCATGGGGCAAGGAACAGTAAGAAAATGAAACAAATCTGAATTTATGTCGCCAGATAACTGCAACTCATAAATACACATGTTAATATAACTAATACATTTCTTTATCTCAACAGATGATATCAACTTAAATGCTGTGGTGTCAGATAGTAGATTCGAAACAGATATTATATATCTAGCCCTAACCATTATCACAGTGACTCCCCCCTTATCTGCCTGTTTAATTACTATATTAGAATTTTGTTTTAAATCTTTTAATGCTATAAATTCAGAGTACGTAAGGTTGAATCTCTTCCTAACTTTTTTATTTATATACGCATATCTTAAATCTTTTTCACATAAACTGTAAAATGCTGTCAATATTGGTATATTAGTTGGAATAAAAGTACTACGCCTTTTACATTCAGATAATACATACACATCATTCTTAAATATTAATTTCAAACCTATACTTCTTATACATTGTTTAAGGTCCGTTAGGGCACTGACAATGTCATCACTAGCCAAAAGAATAAAGCCAAGGCTCTTTTGCAAAAGTGTATAATGTGCCATTTGTAACTCACAGTTAGATAAATTTAGAGTACTTGCCACTATCTTCGGACTACCTTCATTTGTTTTTGCGGACTGTTGTTCTTCCGTTTGTTAGGAAATTATGTCTCTCTCGTTGCTGTTCTCCCCCTCGATGCCGAATGCTCTTTTACCCTCTCAGCTTGCTGCAGCTGAAAAGGTTTGTGAAAGAAATTTATCGTTGACTGATGCAATCTCCTTCCTTCATCATTCTTATCATTTTTATTTTCAAGTTCACCTGTAGTTTCAACAACCGACATATGCATAGCCACATCAATCCCTTCAACCTGGGAAGCAGTCGCAGCAGAAGAAGAAGGCATGGTTACAATAGTGTCATCATTCTGTATCGCTGTTACCGTTTCATGTGTAGTTAACTTTGAATTTACAGGCAACAGTTCAGGAAAATCATCCAAAGTGTCCAAAGTCACTTTTTGGTTTGTAGACACATTATTAATAGTGGTATTAAATACCTTTGGCTTTTTAGGTGCCAGCATGTCATTTCTCGGCCAAGAGAAGATGTTACCCTAATGAAAGTCCCCCATATCTCTCAGCAATTTCCATTTTTTAACGGCTTCTAGACGGTCATCAAGCACATGGAGTCTATCCATCATCTGCTGATAAACTGATATCATGTTTTTAAAACAAAGCATTAACATTAGATCATCCTCCATAATAACTATTTCAGTTTTTAAGTCATTCTCTATGGTTGAGAAATAGTCGTTCATCAACACCATGTAGTCGTGACTTAATTTAAGATTTAAACATTGCCATCGTTTTAACAAGTCAGGATATATATTCCCATATGAGGGCATCTTTAGGACTCTTAGCCCACAAGGGACTATGCCCTTTTCTAAGTATGCTGTAAAGCTAAAACGCTGCCATTGCAAGTGTTTATATGCACCCACCTTCCTTTCCAATAGATACAATTTACGCTCAAAATCTATTGTATTTTGCTAGGACACTGACGATATTACTTCACAGTCAGAGGTTGGTGCAGATGTAAGGTGCAACAAAGGATTCACTTAATTTTCAAATAAAGATTTCAAACGATTGATGGTATCCATCTGGGCTGCAACAGACTCATACAATTGTCCCAATTATACAGCACAAGCTCAATGTTAGCGACAACCCGCTGAATCAAAGTCTAGTAAAAAAACACCACAGTTGAGCAAAGAAACACCTTTATATAACACAAAGCTTTCAGGTTCAAAACCCTTTCTCAATGCTTCATACAGTTCCATTAGAAAAACAGTTTTTTAAAACAGTGATGACAGTGTACACAGCACTCACATCCCCCAGTGGATATTGTACTCCCTGAAACCCATGGTGACACTCTGACATACCCACCATCACACATTGCCCATGACTGCGATGCAACCCATTGTATATCCCAACAGTGGTACTACAGGGATATGCATCTAATGCACATGCCACAGGCATAGTAGAATGTTGCATTGTCATGCCTTACCTATGGGCAGCAACAACACTATCTGTACTGCTGTGTGGCAATGGGTATTGTAATAGTAGTATGTGGCCTTGGAATGCTGTACCCTTTAGATATACAGACATGCACACATACACACACTTGCCAGAACTCTATTGGTATCCCATGCCTACCAACCCATTTTACCAACACTGTTGTGCTGGTACTGCAAGGCTCATGTAGCCGGTATGGAGAGGAGCTTAACAGGATACATGTAATGTCCCATACAGCAGCTGCCACAACTGACTATGGCAATGGGTGTTGCAGTGGTTGTGAAGGCCCTCATGTAATTCCCAAGTACAGGTGTGCTAACACACAGACACTGCTATACTCAGTAATGCACACGTACACATGTGTCAGTACTGGGGAGCATCGCTGCAGGTGGTCATAGCTGTGTACCTAGCTATTGTCCAAGGAGAGATGGGTTGTGTAGGGGATGTGTGTACAGTGGTATCCTGCCACCTGCCATGTGGCAGCAGGCAATCTATTGACAGACACTACTGTGGTGACCCTCAGGGTGAAAGTGAAATGCATCAGCCAATCCTTCAGGTGCCTCCTGCACATGGCCACTGAGATGATCAAGTTGCCATGTATGCAACATGCATTACAACACATGGTCAGTGTCTGTGATGGAGATCTGTACCCAAGCATGTTCTGTTGACTGTGGTACTGTAGTGGAGGTACCCTTGGCATGTGGTGCATACAGGGTGTTCTCTCCTACATGTGCCAGTTCTTACACAGCTGGGCAGACATGTCAGTGTCAATCAAGCTTAGGTTGCTTGTACATATCTCAGCTGGATACCTGCCATCTGCACATCTGTACAGGGACTGACAGTCATCAGCTTGGCATGTAGCTATGCAGTAGGATGAATGTGTTGACAGACAGATGTTTGACAACATTATGTATGCCATAACTACATGCCAGAAGCCCTCACTCACATGTGCTGTACATATGGTAGTCTACATTCACATTCCACATGTTGGATCATTATCCAGTAGGGGTTATATACTGTGACATAGCTCACACCCCAGGGATACAACAGGGAGGCCTCAGAGTCCAGCTATGCCTGCAGGTGTGCCTGTTGTCAGTACTACATTTAGCACTCTACTCTTGCCTGGGTAAGCACTGTCAACAGTAGTACCGCCATGATACACTACATGCCAGTGTGACAGCACTTACCCTGGGATACCACCCCTGTATGTAACACATTCACATGGATAACAGTGATGTACAGGCCACCTATATGTCTGTATCCCAGACATGACACTCACACCCCTTGCTACTGTAATGACAGCCCATAGGTGCATGCATTGTACATGGCATTACATGCATGTATTACAGATGTCATTACCCTGCTATGTTATCAGACTGGGTGGTGTGAATGGGTTACCAGGGCTAAGCCATGCTTAGCAGGTATCAGCATTGCTGCAATAAAACAGCTAAGCTGATTTGCGGACTGGTAAGGGAAGCCTCCATTGTGTAAGTGCCCATACATTTACCCATAGCTTAGCACTGCTTAGCTTCATTCAAACCCAGGAAAACATGCTTAAAGCTGCTCAAAACTGCCTTAACCACTCTGTATCCGACAGTACTTGTTCTGCCCACCAAGAAAATGAACAGCCCTTGCAGGTCATGAACCCAGGACTCTGTACACTACAGTCACAACATGTAACTACTACGCCATGATCACTGTGAAGACAGATGTTGTTTTTTCCAATATATCTGTCAATACACATATTGATTGGTATTGAACAATTGCCTTTACTTCCACAATTGTGTAGTACTTGTTATTAATATGACTGTCGCATCACATATGTTGTTTTATCATAATGTACACATGGCAGATACATACAGTGAGATACATCTGGGAGGGGTATACACAACCATGAGGTTTACACATGACAGGAATATGGATACATACATATAATAGGTTGACATATGTCAACATGTACATACACATGTATATTCATACATATGTCTGTATACACATCTGTATAGTGCAACATATATATGGCCATGTGTACATCTCTTCAGATATATATATATATATATATATATATATATGTGTGTGTGTGTGTGTGTGTGTGTGTGTGTATATATATATATATATGTATGTATATGTATGCACATCCTATGTGTACAGATATGCCTATTTATCTAGATATATATGTAGATATCTATAACTATATGTGCATACATATCAATTCTGATATACCTATTACTGTCAATATATATGTAGATATCCATAAGTATATGTGCATATGTATATGCAAGGGTTAGGAGGGTGGCCTAATGGGTAAGGTGTTTGCCTTACAAATACAAGGTGCAGGGTTTGAGTCTCACAAGGAAAAACTGGCTAGGTTTAAAATGGCTCGCAAGGGCAGTTAGCCTAGTACTAATCTATGAATCTCTTTGTATATGTGTAGACATATATTGCTGTGTATATGTATGTATGTTTATATGTATATGTATGTACATATATGTATCCATCTATTTATGTCGATATGTATATGTGTATATGTCTATATAGATATATGGATAATTATATATACATATATGTTCACCATATGTCCAGAACATGGAGTGAAGTCCTACTTCAGCCCCAATAGTCCCAACCTCTTAGTGCAAGGGGTTGTCAGGTATGTAATGCAGGTATACATGTAGACTATTGCTACTGTAATAGGGGTTGTGTTCACAGACATGTTGTGTGTGGAAGGTCACATCTGCTTTAAACATGTGTGCCATTGGCTACTGACAGACATCCTAAGGATATCATAGTCCAGTACCACTGCTATCACAGTAATGATCCTGTGGAACACAGCAAAGATATGGCCAATAAATGTGGACAGTCTGACACACTCTGTTCAGTCCAGAGGTATACACCAAACCCCTTGGTGCTAGACATGTGGACCAAGCCTGACAATGTGGATGTTAGCAGCCATGTAGATGGGTATATCACGTAAATACTGGTATACATTTGCCACCATAGGTTATGCATTCACACACCCCTGTCAGTCCTGACACATAATAACCGCTGGTACAGAGGTGACATGGCCACATATTGCCCACTAGTTAGTTACATACATCTGTACAGCATCCCACTGCTTTGTCTATAATACATGACTGTTATGGTGGCCTGGCAGCAGTACATCTAGCAAGTATCTGGACATAACATCACAGTGGGTAAGTACACTAAGCTGCTAGGCATGTAACAAAGCACTGTGCAGACTACAGGCAGACTGCCACAACACTGGCCTACATTTCTTATGGGGAATACACATGTACCTGCATATATAGCAGGCTCTACCGGCATGTCACAGCACAGAGTAGCAGACACCTGTGTGAATGTGCATAACCACAACCAATGTGAACACAGCCACAGCCACATATGGTAAGCTAGCGTAATATTACAGTATATGGACTATATGATCAACACCATCCTCATATGTGCCACTCACACACTAACCCTACATATACTGGGCCACTACACAATGTGGTCCAATGCCTGTCTGTGGTATGGGACATGTGTGTGTTTGGCCCTACAAACATGTAAGCCAATAGGGTACCATACACTGGAGCAGCATGTAACATCAGATAAAACAGGATCAATAACAATGACATCTACCACAGTCTGTACACAGTCCAAGGTACATATTCAAATACACACACTGTCAGCAATCACCATAGGTACACAGACCTCAGTACTGCACACACATCCACAGAATGCCCAGGTTATGTCCTCAAATACAACCCCTACTATACATAGCATGTGTAGCAGTCTGATATCTCACTGGCTTGTTATCAGATATGATGTCAACAAATTATGGTGTACAGAACATATGCACCTCTTACTGCATGACATATGTACAAAGGTTGACAGAGTTGTGGCTGGAGGCACAAACACAAGGCTAATATTGACATGTTGCTGTGATAACCTTATACATTCACTGTTGTAACAGGGTTTGTTGTGACATATGTCCTATGAGGGATATGAAGTCAGTAACTCTCATGGCTGTCACCATGTACTGACTACAATCCTCACACTATGCTTCTGCAGTTCACAGATAGGTGCTCTGTGAGTAACACAAGAAACAAAAAGGCACCACACACTGCCCAGTCTGCAGATGACCCTACAGATGGGTGTTTCCTCAGAAACATAACACTGTCATGACAGGTATTAAAACATGTAGACCAGCCATATCCACACACACCTTGTTAAACCAACCTTACTCCAAATGCAGAATAGCAACACTTACATTCTGTAGTCATTTCAAGCACAACCCCCTCCTGTGTGTTGGCCTGTTTCCACACTGTATTTTGTTAGAGGTAAATCCCCTATCCATCTGTAATGCTGTTTGCCAAACACCAGATCTAGGTCCTGCTCACAGTGAATGAAAAGGCCCAACACCAACATGATGTTCCTAGATATTGGAGTGTGTTTCCATGCAAGTGGCTATGGGAATGTTACCACAGCTGTTCCACATGCAATCAGCTAGAGGAGGGCTGCAATTTGGGCAGAGGCCATCAGCTGAACATGGCCATCACTTACAAAACACATGCTGCTGCCTAAGCAAAGCAAGTATAGTTCTCCACATCCACCAGAGAAGGAGTGAGAGAGGCAAACAGAGACAAAGTAAGTCAGGGAGGGGGTGGGAGAGTAAAACCTACGCATGTTTGTGTCACACACCTACCAGTACAGGGTGTCAAACCCCTGACTATGTATTGCTGTCACATGTCTATGCAGTTATTTGATGTGCCACATAGCTTACATGTTGAGGAGCTCTCCAAATGTATATGTGATGGTGAGTGACATCTGCAACAGTGATATGGTAGTGATACAGTAGGTGTAGTACACGTGCTTGTCCACATGAACAGATGTCAGCATCAACACAGCCACACTCTCTCAGGGAGTCACACACATTGACACACTTGGCAGGGTCAGGAATACACTTCCTTACTAGTTAGCTTGCCAAAATACAGTACTGTGCAGGTATCACATGCACCACAGGGTTTATCCAGAGGTTATATGTGCAAAGGGTAAGTGGAGGTGTCTAACATCAGGCAACATGCTTCAGTATGCCAATGGGGGTTGTAGTGAGTGCGAATGTGGTCAAAAGCATCATACACCACACACACAGACACAGGGTGTCAGTACTGACATGCATGCATTCATTGCTTCAAGGGTGTATAGTAGTTGACTGTGCAAGAAGGCTATATAAGGCTAGGTGAAGGGTATACTTTGGCATCAGGCCACATGACAATGGTCTGCAGTGTGGCTCAGGGGTGTAGTGTCTGGATTTGCCCACATAGGTAGGTATTGTATTCACCATCCAGTCACCTGGGTAACTATTGTGTGTAGCCATTGCTGTTCAATGCTTGCCATGTATGTGTTCTTTAGTCCATGACATGGATGCTGTCTGGGATGTGCACACATCCCACATGCATGTAGAGTGACATGTAGAATTGTACCTGGTGTGTCTGGGCCATGTTGTGCACACAGACTGTCATAATCAGATGTGCCTGTCCTGGCCTCATGTGCTGGGAACAGGTAATGGACAGCAGGTTGACCCTGCACCTACACTGATAGCATGATACAGGTATTCCCTGGTGTCAGTGGCATCTGTCCATACAGGGCATGTGTATAAGGCATGGTATGTTTTTTGTGGGCCACATTTGATGGCACCAAAGGTGTTGCAGGTGTCCAGTGGTGAGCATAGTGAAGGCACACTCTCTGCATGTGCGTGCATACTGTACTGATGGACAGGGTGTCATGCCCTCTGTAGTTCACTGCAAGCATACCATAGTTACTATCTGTGTGCAATATGCAGGGAACTACCAACATAGCAGTTGTTGCCTAGGCAAGTGTGTTTGTGTATGAGACATGGATTGAGAGTGTTCTCTGTGTTATACAAGTGCTGCTAACTTTGTTCACCAAGCCTTGATGTCACATGTAGGGGTGTGGATTGCCACCCCAGCCTCTCAGCTATTTCACATCTGTTATCCTTTTAAGTTGGACATTGTGACTTATAATAGGGCCACCATATAAGAAATTTTCAAAACCTGCTCCACAATGATTCCAGTTTTTACACACTCACAGCCACCTACACACAGGATACAAATGACAAACACCGACACACACACACCTGCTATGTCTGGGATTAGAACTCTTACCTAACTAGCTTATTACATAGTTTATTACACTACATCATTACACAGTTGTAGGACATGCCATGGAGATTACTGGGCTGCACCTTTCCCAAAGGTGTATTTCACAGTGAATGAAATCAGCAGCCTTGCCAAAGTAGGGCATTTGATTTGTACTGAGCATGACTAGCCTAAAAGGCATTGCTCCCTACACAGACAGAGACACACACACACACACACACACACACACACACACACACACACACACACACACACACACACACACACACACACAAACATCCACACTTGCCATGTGTGGGAATAGAACCCTTACCAAAGTATTATATCACACTACAGCATTACACTGTTATAGGACGCACCACAGAGATTACTAGGCTATGCCTCTCCCAAAGGTGTATTTCACAGTGACTGACATCAGCAGACTTGCCAAAGTAGGCCTTTTGATTTGTAGTGAGTGTGACTAGCCTAAAAGGCATTGATTTCTACACAGACAGAGACGCACACACACACACACACACACACACACACACACACACACACACACACACACACACACACACACACACACAGTTGTCATGTCTGGTCTTAGAACTCCTACTTAACTAGTTTATCACACTACAGAATTACACAGTTATAGGAAGCGCCACAGAGATTAGTGGGCTTCACTTTTCCTAAAGGTGTATTTTACAGTGAATAACATCAGCA
Source organism: Protopterus annectens (assembly GCF_019279795.1). Classification (NCBI taxonomy): domain Eukaryota; kingdom Metazoa; phylum Chordata; order Ceratodontiformes; family Protopteridae; genus Protopterus; species Protopterus annectens. The sequence continues at coordinate 1,850,962,518 of NC_056741.1, forward strand.
TGCTTGCCAAAGTAGGGCATTTAATTTTTAGTGAGTGTGACTAGCCTAAAAAGCATTGCTCCCTGCAAAAAGTAACACATGCACAAACATCCACACTTGCCATGTGTGGGAATAGAACACCTACCATAGTACTATATCACACTACAGTATTATGCTGTTATACGATGCACCACAGAGATTAATGGGCTCCCATTTTCCCAAAGTTGTATTTCACAGTGAATGACATCAGCAGCCTTGCCAAAGTAGGGCAATTGTATTGTAGTGAGTGTGTCTAGCCTAAAAAGCATTGTTCTCTACACAGACTGAGACGCACACAAATGCACACACACAGTTCTCAAGTCTGGGATTAGAACTCCTACCTAACTAGTTTATCACACTACAGCATTAAACAGTTATAGGATGCACCACAGAGATTAAGGGCCTACACTTTTCCCAAAGGTGTATTTCACGGTGAATGACATCAGCAGCCTTGTCAAAGTAGGGCATTTGAATTGTAATGAGTATGACTAGCCTAAAAAGCATTGCTCCCTACACTGACAGAGACACACAAACAAACGCACAGTTGCCATGTCTAGGATTAGAACTCCTACCTAACTAGTTTATCACACTAGAGCATTACGCAGTTATTGGACGCGCTACAGAGATTTCTGGACTACACCTTTCCAAAAGGGGTATTTCACAGTGAATAACATCAGCAGCCTTGCCAAAGTAGAGAATTTGATTTGTAGTGAGTGTGACTAGCCTAAAAAACATTGCTCCCTGCACAGACAAAGAGACACACACACAAACATCCACACTTCACATGTGTGGGACTAGAACCCCTATCAAAGTACTATATCACACTACAGCATTATGCTGTTATAGGATGCACCACAGAGATTACTGGACTACATATTTCCCAAAGGTGTATTTCACAGTGAATGACATCAGCAGCCTTGCCTAAATGGGGCATTTGAATTGTAGCGTGTGACTATCCTAAAAAGAATTGCTTCCTACACAGACACACACACATAGTTGCCATGTGTGGGATTAGAACTTCTACCTAACTAGTTTATCACACCACAGCATTACACAGTTATAGGACAGACCACGGAGCTTACTGGGCTACACCTTTCCCAAAGGTGTATTTCACAGTGAATGACATCAGCAGCCTTGCCAAAGTAGGGCATTTGAATTGGAGTGAGTATGACTAGCCTAAAAAGCATTGCCCCCTACACAAACAGAGAAACACACACACCATTGCCATGTCTGGGATTAGAACTCCTACCTAACTAGTTTATCACACTACAGCATTACACTGTTTTAGGGCACACTACAGAGATTACTGAGCTACTACTCCATTCCCAAAGGTGTATTTCAAAATGGATGACATCAGCAGGCTTGTCATAGTAGGGCTATGGGGAGGGCAGTGTGTGTGCATGGGCCATAACCCATTCATCTAGAGATTGACACACCACATGCAGGCACACACAGGGTTATATTCCGCAGGTACATGTATACAGCTGCTAGATGCCTACTGCCTTGTACAGTCATGTTGCACTTGCATCACATAGTCTGTAATGCCGATGGATACCAGTGGCTACTTTCTACAGTGAGTGACATTTACATATCATGTGGTTGTAGCCATTTGGCTGTGTGCTGGGTGGGACAGGCCTCATGATGGATGGCTCTTTGCCACAGTCACTCTTTTCCACACATCTATGTATGTCTCCTTTTGGCATATTATAGTGTGTTGTCCTTGGATATATGTCTGTATTCCAATCCAATGTGTGTAAAAGCATGTCTGGTGCATACTGAGGAGTGTATGCACTAACATCTGCAACTGTCAGATATGCATGCTCCACTGTTGTTTGCAGACATGGGCTTCATTTGTTTAAGTGTGTGAGCATGCCGAGTATGACCATTCAGTATGTTGTCTGACATTGCCTTCATTTTTCTAAGGGTGTGAGCATGCCCAGTATGCCCTTTTGTATTGAATGTGTGGATCCATTCCAGGTAGTGTGTATTCCAGTGCAGACCTTTGTGTTGTACACCTACAGGTTGGAAACTGTTTCTGCAGGGTATCTGTAGATCATTTGGCAATATGGGGTCAAACTGTGCAAGGGATAATGTGTACTGTAAATTATTGTGTCTGTGCTGCTTCTGCTGCATGGTACTGGTGTTAACAGAGATATTCAGACATGTGTACTGTTATATAATGTGATGTTTTATGTTCTCAAGTACTGTCAGGTGGACATTCTTGCTCACAGTGATGCCCTGGGGAACAAGGGTGAATGCAGCTGTATCCGGTATTCTGGGCAAATGCCTACATATTCATGGAAAGTTATGCCATTCTGGATGGGGAGCTGCAGACACTTACTGCAGGGTCTGTGTATCCAGTTCAGCACCTTTGTACAGTGCTGGCAGAGGATCCCATATTTGTACATCCATCGACATGACAGTATGGCCTTATCTTGCTCTGGCAATACCTCACAGCTGTACATATTCACACAAGTTGCCCAGCGGCAGGGGTCATAAGTCAGGACATTACCCCTATTGTGATGTATTGGCAGGTTTGTAGCCACCCATTTATATGTTTGCAGGCAGGGATAGTATGTGCACACAGCTGTGTGTTGGACCTTGCACATTCCATGCCCCCTATTATTCTATCCTCTTCCAAACATTATGCATACATTCTCTGATACTTTCCCTGAGGTTATCACCTCATGACAGCTGTTTTGGTGTTGGTCCACAGTTCATGCAGTGAGACATAGTGGACATGTTACTGTGGTTTGTCCACATGACCTTGCATATTGCTTATGTGGAGTGTGTTATGTTGTTATTTGGGTATCCATGACATAACATGCATTGGCAGTATGTGTGAGACACAGACCTTTGGCAGAGGCCTGTAGGCCATTTGGTGGTGATGCAGGTCAGCTGTGGCAGGCCGTTGCATTCTGTCAGTCCTACAGTCCCAGACCGCCATACAGTATATTCCCTTGGGGTGACAGGGTAGGTGTACTAGGTGTTCATTCCAATACTTTCTATCAGTATTGATCAGGTGGTGTGGATGCTGGCAGGGTGCTACCTACAGCTAGGGACACACCTGCATGGGACAACTGCACTGCATGCTGCATTCTTTCACTATTGCCATACACAGGTGGGGGTCATATTGTACCCATCCTAACAGCAGGGATACTACCAGAGAGGCACCTATGGGTGGTGTTTGGGTGAGCTGGGTGCATGTGTGCTATGGACATTACTTGCATCTGACTCACAGATATGCATGGGGTATTCCAGTTATGCTGGCATGTGCAGGTACATCAAATGTTTCCCAATACATCAGTCATATCACCTTTGTGATCTGCCATTGTTCGTCCAGATGACACCGGCATTCCTTACTACAGGCCCAGATAATGTGATGCATAGATGTATGTACAATTCCAAGAGTGTAACCATTTCACAGTTACACATTATATACAGTATGTCTGAGGTACTTTTCCCTGTGTACTGCTTGTATATCTAGGCCAACAGCCATGCCATGTCCATCTTTCAGATGGTGGCACATATTACCACCATACATTTACAATGGCTTACTGCTAGCATGTGTTATACTGATGGGAATTGTCTTTGGCACAGCATTTGTGAGGACTTGGCCCTGTCATCGACAGTAGTGGGAAATGGCCACGAGGTCAAACCTCAACATGCATACATACTGACTACTTTCACACAATATAAAACACACACCAACCTAACACACATACCTGCATATTGTACAAATGCTACAATCTATCCTGCTACCTTGGCCACCTCTGGGCATCTGTGCTCCACTGGTATTATACCTACGCATACATGTTACTACATTTCTACATAAGATTGGGGGGCACACTTGACTGTTACTACATGTCTACATAGGACTGGGGGGCACACCTGTCTGTTACTACATGTCTACATACAATTGGGGGGCACACCTGCCTGTTACTACTACATGTGTACATCAGATTGGGGGGCACACCAGACTGTTTCTACTTTTCCACATAGGATTGGGGGGCACACCTAACTGTTGCTACATGTCTACATAGGTTTTAGGGGGGCACACCTGTTTCTACATTGCTACACAGGATTGTGGGGTTGCACACCTGACTGTTACTACATTTCTACATAGGATTGGGGGGCACACCTGACTGTTACTACATGTCTACATAGGATTGGGGGGCACACCTGACTGTTACTACATGTCTACATAGGATTGGGGAGGCACACCTGACTGTTTTGACATTGCTACACAGGATTGGGGGGGCACACCTGACACCTGTACACATTTGCTATGACTGAACTGGTATGTCAGGTCCTCCATTTCATTCTGTTTTCTAACCTATCATGCTGACTTGAGGCATATCAGTGTACTACATGTCTTAGGTTTGATTGACCTACATGTTAGTTTCTGACTTCCTACCCTTCAGAACTAATATCCCACTGCCTGACCTAATGTAGTCTGTCTGTGTAGGTCTTGGGGGGGAGGGTTACCCATAGGCATCATTCAGAGGCCTTAGCACAGCCTTTGTTTGTGTTTGTCTACACCTGACCTGCTGGCTGAGACTGCTGGGTATGTGAACCTCCCTGACTGGCATGTGTGTGTCATATGGACACACATGTGGCCCAGCACATTTTCTGCAGTGGGTTTTGTCACCATGTGTAGTACTGGCTACTATGGTGACACCAATATTTGTTACAGATCTCATGCAGCCACTATAGTTGTCTACTATATGCTGGCATCCCATTTAGCCACCCAATTTCCTTGCATGCTCATATTCATACCATAGATACAGGTAACAACTCATACTACTCCATTCAGCGATTGGTAAGGAGAGTGACTTACCTTGTGGGTGTGCCAGTATTGAGGATGGTGCTGGAGGGCTGCCTATGTCGGATGCACATAGTACACTCCCTACACATGGCTGAGCACAGGTAGTGTCATGTTTGGCATCCCTTTTACTGTATGTGCGAGTCAGAGAGGTGTCATTCCCTGGGTCCATCCTGTGTCAGTTTGTATGTGCTATGCATTGCCTCTTTGCCAAGGCCAGGGCATACTGTGCATGCCTCCTTCTGCCTACGGGGGCAGGCTCAGGTTGTTCCTCCTCCAAGTCACTCTGTGCCTGTGCAGGCCTTGGCAGTAGTGCGGGGCTGTGTGGCTCTGCCCCATGCTGTTCCTGCTGCAGCTGTTTTTGCAGGATCATATTGTGTAGCATGGCACATACAATGACAATTTGAGCTGGTGAGTACTGCAAGGCTCCACCGGATGTATCCAGGCACCAGAACCATGACTTGAGCATCCCAAACACACGCTCTATTACAATTCTGGTCTGTGCGTGTGCCTTATTATGGAGTTCTTTTTCAGGTGTGTGTGCATTTCTGATGGGTACCATCAGCCATGGCTCCAGTGCATAACCAGCATCCCCCACTAGGTGAACATAAGGGATGTCCTCATTGGAAAATCTCTGGTACAGCTGCGTCAGATGCCAGATGTGGGAATCATGATAGCTTCCAGGGCAGCCGCCACACACATTCATTATTATGCCCTGGGCATTGCACACAACCTGGCAGTTGATGGAGGGGAAGCCCTTGCAGTTGATGTAGACCCTACCCCGCTCACTGGGTGGTGCTTTGATGCATATGTACGTGCAGTCTATAGCACCCACTACCTCAGGGTATTTTGCTATTTGGTGGAAAAGATGCATATTGCTGGCCAACGCCTCATGGGTGTTGGGCAAATATACGTGCTCACTGATGCTGACATGACATCCAGGAACTGGTGGAGTACCTTGGATGCTGATACCTGTAAGATCCCCATGATATCCCCAGTTGGACTTTGGAAGGTACCTGTAGCTAGTATTCTTAGGCCTACACATACCTTGGTATTCACTGGGATGGGTTCCCCTCTGTTAGTTCTGTCTGTGAAGCGTGGCCTGCACAGTTCAACAATTTGCTGTAGGAGGTCCCTGTCCACCCATTAGCGCTCCACTATCTCCAGCTCATGTAGACCCTGGTAGGTTACCCTGGGTCTGTACACTCTTCCCTGTCTCCTCACTGTGGGGTGGTCGACACCATTCTCATCCTCACCACCCTCAGCCTCTTCCACATGTTGTTGTATGATAGCTGTTGCAACCCCTATCATTTTGTTGTTTTTGTTTGTTAAAATTCCCCTGCTTGTATGCACTGGTGGTGTAGAGTATGTGGGGAAACCAGAGGGAAAGGTGTTTGCATAGATTATAGTAGTGTTCTGTGCTGGGCTGGGCTGCTGCCTGTGTAATTAGCCAATTCTAATACATTTCACCTGCCAGCTATGCTAGTTCTCCCTGATTATCTTCCTACTGCTGTTTTCCCTTCCCATTGCCTTCCTGTTTAAGCCCGGGGGCACTACACACAAATGCACTGCTCAAATGTGCACAGAGCTGCTATTTCCTGGTTTACTTTTTTTCCCCTTTAAAACACAGTGCAAGGCGCTCACACCCACTTAGGCAATGTAAAGAGTGCTAGGCAGCCTTAGACACACCCCCTTACTTAGCTCTGCTAAGCTAAGGGCAAACTTGAGCCACAGGGCTCCAGTCCGCTTACAGTATGCCTGACACACACCCCTATGATGTCTGCTAACTCTTAGGCTTGCACCAAGCTACTCATGTTCTTACACTGTTGGGTGTTGACTAGCATGCATGGGATATTTGGGATTCAGTATCATTCCCCTCCTTTGCATAGGATTGCCTGCTGATGCATAGTTATAGGTCCCACACTGAGCCTCCCCCCTTAGCAACCACTATTCACTGGTCATGTTTTGTTCTGCCTGCCATTGAGTATAATGGCAAAATAGTGATTTTGGTTAGAATACATATTTTAGTTCCCGTTTGCGCGCTGTTGCCCTACGCTTAAACAGCTGAGATCAGCTAAAAAAATTAAAGTTGATTTTGTTATTTTGCAACTGTTTTCCATGCCAATGGCCTTATATTTGACCATTGGCATGCTTTCTACATAATATCCACCCTTTATTTGGAGCTGTCATGGCTATGTTTTGTAGTTTGCAGAAATGTACTCGGTTACTGGCGAAGTACATTTCTGCAGATTACACTAGTCCTGCACGGCCTGCTTCCAGCTTCCTGGATCACAAATTCACCTCATTTGCATGGATTTCACCTGAAAATAGGGTGATTTGCATACAGGGGTGGAGTCCGTGCAGGACTAATGCAGAAGCGCTCGTGCACGTCCCTACAACTTATTCCTGGATCGCACGGCAGACGCATTGCCTCCTGGAGCTCCTGCACTAGTCCTGCACACCGTGCAGGGCTTGCTGAATGTGGGGATATCTCTCAGAGAAAGTCTGGGCATTTGATATTTGTCTTTGAACCTAGAAACATCCTCTCTTCACCACTTCTGTCTTGCTAATAGTAAGTACTAGATTACAGTTACTCTCGTACAGATAGGTAGCAATATAGTAAAATTAGTTTACATGTTTTCTGTATTTACGTCAGACTGTCCTACAATGTTGTTTTAAAAATATTTCCTGTGATTCTGAACTCTGTTGTCACTATGTTGAGTTATTGAGTATTGTCTTGTTCTTCTATTATTCATTACTAAATATATTTAAACCTTCTAATTGTTGCTGGTTTGTGTAGAGATATTTAAGCTCTTAAAGTACTTGCATATGTATTTGGGGACACTGTATAGGCCACTTCTAAATAGCCTTATAAGTCTTACTCACACTTACTATTTGGATTATAGTAACATTACACACTAGAATTGGTCACCCACTCTAAGGGCCTTATAGTAGCTGATAAGTAGTGGTTGATGGCAGCTGGTACTATCGTATAGTCTAGGCAGAAGGGGAAATAGCTAGTGAACCTGTGCCAGCCTTTCCCAGGAGTGTTTGTGTGTTTGTATATGAATCAAATCTCAAAGTGTGTGTGTGTGTGTGTGTGTGTGTGTGTGTGTGAGTGTGTGAGTGTGTGAGTGCGTGTGTGCGTGTGTGCGTGTGTGCGTGTGTGGGTGTGTGTGTGTGTGTGTGTGTGTGTGTGTGTGTGTGTGTGTGTGTGTGTGTGTGTGTGTGTGTTAGCTACTTGGCCAGGGACATGAAGCACTGTTTGTAGGGTGCTGGAAGATTTGGCTTGACCACTCTGCTGAGATCTTAACCCTATAGCTGTGCCAGTTGACAGTCTTATTGGGGATCTGGAGAAAGAGGGAGAAACCAGCCCCAGACTAATTGTGATCTTTGTGTGCTCTTGAGGGAGACTGTAATTTACTGTGTGTATACTTGTCATCCTCCCAATGTGCACATCCCTCACTGGTGCTAGTGGTGAGGATTGAGACTCCTTGATTACCGGGCCAGTGCAGGGGTGTCACACAGTATTTAAAGTCAGTGTCTGAGTTTTTGAAATTTACTTTTTGTTTGATAGAGATAGTATCAATTACCTGGATTTGGTATTGCATAAGAAGGTTGGGAGATTAAATACTAAGATTTATAAGAAATCTGTGCAAAGTAAAAGCTACCTGCACTATAATAGTATGCACAGTGGCAGGCTTAAAAAGAACATTGTTAAGAGTATTTAAATTCAGTGTCTGAGTTTTTGAAATTTACTATTTGTTTGATAGATATAGTATCAATTACCTGGATTTGGTATTACATAAGAAGGTTGGGAGATTAAATACTAAGATTTATAAGAAATCTGTGCAAAGTAAAAGCTACATGCACTATAATAGTATGCACAGTTGCAGGCTTAAAAAGAATGTTAAGAGTCAGTTTGATAGGGTGAGTAGTTTAATGGATGAGGCCTGCCATTTTAAGGCAGAATGTAAAGTGTTGAAGAAAAGATTTTGTGCAAGGGGGTAGCCACCTAGGATGGTAGATGAGGTAATGGGTGAAGTTATCTCAATTTGAGAAGTAGCAAGGGTTAATTATGCTAATATTAATAATATGAATACTGTTGTTAACAGTTAGATGGGAGTGATAACTGCAGCAATAGTAGTGGATGCAATAAAGATTATTCTTTGGCATGTTTGCTTAATAATTTGGTAGATGAAGTAAGCATTAAAAAGATAATTAGGAATAATTGGAAGTTCTTAATGAATTTTCAATACATTAATAAAATAATAGGAGAGGGTCCCATTTTTGTGACTAAAAGGGGTAAGAATCTTAAGGAGTATTTTTATAGAAATAAAAGAAGTGGTTTGGTTGAAAGTATGCCAAACAGAATGTATAGATACAATAGTTGTAATTATTGCCAACATATTTTGGAAAGGACCAAAATTATGGTACCAGATAGAAATTATGAAGTAAATATATATTAAATCAAAATATGCTGTGTATATAGTATTATATCGGCTTTGTCTTGCTTTTTATGTAGGCTGAACCACTAGGTGTTTTTATTTTAGAATTTATGAGCATTTAAGGGCTTTGGACAGGCAGAAATCTACAAATGCAATGGCCAGACATGCTGCTTTGTGTCATGTTAATGAACCATTTTTTTATAGATTTGCTGTGATAGACCAGGTAAATAATTATGATGCTAGGCGGGATGCTAAAAATTATCTTGATTGGAAAGGGTATTGCTGGCAGGTTAAGCTGAATGCCTGTGTTTGTCCAGGTATTAATGATAGGGAGAATTTTAAAATTGTTTTGAAAAAGAGGAGGTCTAAAGCATTGAGTTAATTAGGTCATATGACCCTTGCTTTGAGCTATTTATTCTTGGTTGGTGTGCGTTTGCAACTTGGTCTGATGAAGTTCTGTTTAGAACAAAAGCGCTTACCAGTTGTATTTTATTTTGGATGAACAAAGTGTTTCTAGTTTTTTTTAGCAGTTACTCTATTTTGAACTGTTTATTTTACTTTAGCTTTTTTGGTGCAGTTCTTGTTTTTCAAGCCTTTAACTGAACTTTCCAAATTGTTGTCAAACTGCATTTCTTTTGTTTATAACAAGCAGAATTTGGCTTTACATTTTATGCCTAAAGCTCATTCCACTAGAATAGTATATCCACTTCAACAACCTTTTCTGGAAGGCTTCCCTACATTTGTGCTGCAGCCACTTGGTCTACAGTCCATACTTTTGTGTCTCATTCTAAACTGGATGTACAATCTAGATCATATTCCTCTTTTTCTTCTACCATCCTCCAGAATGTCCTTTCTTGATACCACCCAGACAGACAGCTTGGGAATCTGTCCCATGAGCTGAATCAGATGAAAATAGATAACACTGGATGTGAAGGTTATGTACATGCCATTCATATTGCCTGATTTTCAATCAGTTCGACCTCCCTCCTTCCTTCCCCCTTCCTAAATTGACACATATGACTTTGCAGAGACTGGGGGTTATTACTTAGCTCCCTGTCAGTGAACAGTCCTATTCTGACTGTTTCCATCTCCTTTCCCTCTTTATTATTAGTTGCAATTATCGTTATATGTACACAGTTGTAGACCATTTTGTGTTAGACAGGGACAAACTCGATCTGAGTTATTAGGGTGCAGTACAGGTAATTATGTGTAGGGGAGGAGTCAGAGGTGTGGGACTGAAAGAAGCTTCATTGTCAGTGCCGAGGTAGGATCCAGTTGGATCTGAGATCCCATGAGTTGAACCAGATGAAAAGCAGACAACACTGATTTATCATTAGGGTAAGTACAAAACTTTTATTTCAATGGTATCCAGCCTTGCTGTGTTGTTGGTTTGTTTTATTTGTATTGATGTGTTTGGGCTGTGAATTAGTTGGTTTCAGGCAACACTTGCTTCTGGCCCTTCTCAGTTCTTCCTACTTAGCACAAAAAGCCAGAACAACTAACCTTCTGTGACAGAGTTTAGGCTTCCCCTGATGGGAGGAGCTTAACCAGTCCCCTATCACAGACAGTTAGACATGGGGATTCTGAGCTCTGGAAAACTGCTAAGGTGGTTTTGTGCAGGCACAGAATCCATATGCCATTGAGGTAGTGTGAAATTCAAAATCTACTGTTACAGGTAAGTTGGACTTGCTGTACTTTTTCCTCCACAAATGGGCTGTAAATTCAACACTCAGAGTGAAGGTGTGGGAGGGAGCCAGAGCTTTATGAAGCTGTCCAGTTGTGTTTTCCTGGGCAAGATAGAATTCAGATAGCCAAAGGCTACTGCAGCAGTGAGGAATTCAAACATCTATTGTTATGTTAACTGCAACTTACACAGCTGTACTTTATTTTACTTTGGGAGGGCTGAGATTAGTGTTTAAGGTTTTTTACTGTGCTTTGCATTGTTGCCTCACAGCAAGAGGTTCTCCTGTTCGATTCTTAGCTGGAGTGCCTTCTGTGTGGAGTCTGCATGTCCTCCCCGTGGTCAAGTGGCCTCCAAAAGACATGTGTGAATGGGCGTGCCTTCGCTGAAGTTTGGGCGTCGGGCTGGCAACTCGGCACCATAAAAAATCTACTGCCAATCATTAGCGGACCAGAGTTCCACTGTGGCAACCCCTAAGCAGGAAAAAGCCGAAAAGACAAACAAAACTGTGCTTTGTGGTGGAAAAATCCCCACGTTTGTGGTTCACTGCTTTTTGAACTTTTATGGACTCAGCAGAAAAGATTAACCAAAACATATCAACATAAAAGAGGTGTTAGCTGCTATAAATGCTCTCAACATGCAAACAAACACCACAATGATGTGGTACATAAACATGCAAGGGGGAAGCAGATTATATCCCCTGTGCAGACTAGCTGTGTTTAAAATGGACTTTAGCTTTACAGCATATTCTCACTCTACAGCCATCTTGCATCCTGCCAGAGCAAAACTGTACAGCAGACAAGCTGAGTATGACTAGAACCTACCTTCATAAATGAAAATTGAATCAAGGTATCTTCCAAGATTTGAACCATCTGGGGGAACTCCTCAAGCAGATTTTTTGCCTCCTTTATAAACAATAAATTAGCAAAATTCTGTTCCAGAACTCCAAAAAATAGTGCCTAGAAAACAGATGCCTTTTCTTTACCTTGGAGAGGAATGCTCCTGTATGCTTTTCCACCTTTTTAATTGATTTCCACAGATCTTCTGAAGATTCAGAAGGACTCCCTAAAGATTGTGGTAACTCCCTTCTGGCCCAGGCAACAGTGGTTCTCCCTACTTTTTGAAATGGTTCAGTGCAATTACCACAAGCTTTCTCAACAGACGGGATTTACTCACATAAAATCAGGGCTGTTTGATACATCTTGACTACAAGCAACTGCAATTGGCTGTTTGGTTGATAGGGCTTAAAACTTTTAAAGTATCTTTTTTCTAAGGAAATGCAGCAGGTATTAATGGAGTCAAGAAAGCCTGCTACTGGAAAATCATATATTAACAAATGGAAAAGGTTTCTAGTTGCTGGCAAGAAAAGAACCAGAACCTATTCAGGCCTAGTACGTCTCTAGTTTTACAGTACATTTATGAATTACTATCCTATGGCCTGTTTTACTTCTCAAACAAGGTTAATTTGTTGGCCATTTCAGCATGTCACCCCATGGATCCCCCTCTTTCAATGCAGTCTTTTGTCAAAATGTTTTTGAAAGAGGTTCTGCATAAGAAGCCCCCCAGACAACCAGATGCTCTTCCTTGGGATCTCAATTTTGTGTTAGAAAAACTAACACTTCCTCCATTTGAACCAGCTCATCAGTTTGACTTGCAGTTCTTGGCATGGAAAACAGCCTTACTCCTTGCTCTTACCTCTCCAAGAAAAGATTCTGAGTTTGAAACTCTTATAATGGGTAATCCTTCTCCCATTTTCCAAAAAGATAGGATTTCTTTGAGAACTAATGATGCTTTTATGCCTAAAATGCTATGTAAATTTACTTTATGCCAAACTACCCATCTGCCCATTTTCTTTCCTGAATCTGAAAATATGTAAGAAACGATACTCTGTACTTTGGATGTCCACAGACAACACAGGTACTACCCTGACAGAATTAAATCTTTCAGATCTTCTGATCAATTGTTCATTTCTTGTGAAGGTAAGAAGGAGCAACCTGTGTCAAAGCAGACTATTTCCAAATCTTTGTCTCAGACTAATTCCTTTTGTTATTCTCACTACAACAAAACTATTCCAGGCAGGGTCAAGAGTCACTCTCGTAGGGCCTTGGCTTCATCTATGGTTTTTTGGAAAGGGTTGAGGACTGAGAGTATTTTAGAAGCAGCAACTTGGTCCTCTCCGCATACCTTTACAAAGCAGTATAATCTAAATTCCTTCTCCATTTGTAGGTCAGGCCTTGCCAGAACCATTCTTCAGGAGTTCGGGGCCCTTCTCCTTCCTCCTCCCATTTCCTCTAAGCTATGGTAAACTTTCTATAGTGCTTACACCACTGCAGCTGTGATAATAATGATAAACATAGACACAATCATGTAAGTAAACTTACCATAACAGTAGATGTACGAATAATCACTGATGGAGTAGATGCTCCCTCCCTACTTCCCTCCTCCTTACTTTTTGTATAATTTTTTTGCCAGGGTGTGGACATGTATTTTTCTTTTCCTAGCATTGTCCTCTTGGGTGTTTAGACTCCTTCTTTTGTTGGCATGAAAGTTCTTAAGGGTTTGATACCCAAACCTGACTTTTAGTCAGCTAAGCTCGAGCTGACTAACAATTTAGACTTGTAAAAGGCATCCTGAAGCTTTGAAAGCTGGCCAGCTGTTATATCCTGTGTAGGATATAACCCATATAGCTTAGGTTACTGTAGCAGTGATCATTTCAACACCTACTGTTATAATAAGTTTACTCACACAACTTTTCAAAATGGAAAAGATGTTTCATATAGTGCTGCAACAAAGGATAGCACCTATACCAACTGGGAGTCCATTTTATCCTCAAATATGTTTGTGAGCTTCTCAACTCAGATCTAGCACACACATCTCTTTTAAAGTAGATTTGTGAGCCATTTTAGCTTGTCTAGCTATGGATCCCCATCTTTCTTTAGTTTATGAGGACAGACAGTTTCTAAATGTTTTCCTTCACAACAACCCTGCCTAGAAATATCTTCCTCCTCCTTGGGAATCTGTGTTCTCGAAAAGTTAAACCTTTCCCCTTTTATACCAGCTTCCTCTGGTTCCTTAATTTTTTTTTTCAAATAATTTTTTATTTTCCAAATAATATAATGTTTAACAATACAATCATCAATAAACAAGTATTATAAACCTGTATATACACTATGTACAATTGACCTGAACAAAGGAGGGAAACAATTAATAAAATATATGAAATTAGTAACACAAATTTATAATATTCAATTAATAAAGTATAAAGTTACACATTAATTATGTAGGGTTCATTTTTAATGTCTCAATAACAGTTAACATTTTTCCCAAGGATTGTTTGTCCATGTTTTAGGCAAAAATCTCGATTCCTTCACATTGATTTCTAATGTCGCTGTTTCTTCCATCAATCTCAAGAATTCTTCCAGGGTAAGTTCTTGTGCAGACTTCCACTTTCTAGTTATATATTTCCTTGCCACAGCTAGTATGGACCAAAGTAGGTATAGATCTTTTTTATTCATTCCAATTGTATCATTAACATTTAAGAGAACGAAAGATTTGGTTAAAATAAAGGTATCTGTGAATATAGCTTGGAGAAAAATAGTAATTTCTTCCCAGAATTTTTTATATTAATACAATCAAAAATATATGAGACCAATCAGCTTTACAGTTTAAAGAACATCTCCAACAAATGGATTTATCAAGTAAATTGAATTTGGCTAGTTTATCAGGTGTAATAAATGCCTTGTGAATATATTTCCATGTAAATATTTTCCATACTTGTGAATTAAATGTTAAGTTAACAGTACATAAAATATTTCTTTTACTCTCAGTTGATAGATTAGTGTGACATCCTTTTGCTATGAAATTCCAATATCTTGCATTAGGGTTAGTTTTATATGTTATCGATATTTTGTATAATTTTGAAATTAAATTTGTCCAATTATAATTGTAGTAAATAACTTCAGATATTAGACTTATCAAATTTGGACTAGTTTTATAAGGAGAATTAATAATTTTACTATTATGATCCTTAATATATGATAATATGCTTTGTAGTATCAACCAATATGCTGATGGAATGTCATATTTATTCTGAATTTGTTGAATGTCTAATACTACTTGATTCTCTATACAATGTTGCCAACAAGTGAAGTTTTTCCCCTCCCGTCTAGTTAAAATAACATGAATTTTATTGAAGAAATTCTTTGTAGAGCTAAAGGGTATTATCAAGTCTAGCCAAATCTTAATATCCATGTTAGTATATCTAAATCTTCTGAATAAATTGTAACTATTATTTATATAATTTAAGTTTGTTGGTTTTGTTATATTATATTGAATATTAACAGTCAATATGTGCCACATCCTATTATTTTGTTCACTTAATATACAATTTTTAATTATTTTATTTTCATTTCGAAAAATAATAGTGTGCAATGTTTTCCATGTTGAAGAATAATTAGGATCTATCCAATTAATGATAGTTCTTAATATGGAAGCTTTTATGTATGATTCTAGATCTAGAAGTTTAATTCCACCCAATTCCCAAGATCTAATATGATGTGTATAGACTATTCTATTTCTTTTTGGATACCAAAGAAAGTTTAATAGAATTTTATTTATTTATTTATTTCAAGATTTTCTTGTTAGGTACTATAGGAATAGCTTGTGCAATGTAATAAATTTTTGGAAGTATTGTCATTTTTATTATCTGTAATCTGTCTTCAAATCTCAAGAACATTTTATTCCACCTTACTATTAACATTTTTATTTTATTAATTATCTTGCTATAATTTGTGGCTAACATAGATTCCAAATTATCACATAGTGTTATTCCTAAATATTATATTATGAGAACTTGTTTTCTTATCACACAATTTGTGGTTAAGGTAAATTCTCTCTTTTTATTTAAATGTATATAATTAGATTTTCCCTTGTTAAATCTAAGGCCGGAAATATGATAAAACCTTTCCACTATTTCATCTAGTTTTTATACTGATTTCTCCGTGACAGATAACGTGAGTAAAACATCATCAGCAAATAACATAATTTTTGAATTGAGTTGACCATATACATCTATGCCTGGTATATTAGCGTTGTGGTGTACTAATGAGGCAAATAATTCAATTCCTAAGGCAAACAGGATAGGAGACATCGGACATCCCTGCTTTGTACCTTTGGTTATTTCAATAGCCTTTGAGGTAAATGGTCCAAGTTTTACATAAGCCAAACTTTTATAAATATTCTTTATTAGCGTAATAAAATTAGTAGGAAATTCAAACAATTCTAAAGCCTTAAAAAGAAAATCCCAGCTCAATGAATCAAAGGCTTTTTCTATATCCAAAGCTACTATTAGAGTTTCTTGGTTATTTCTGTTTAGAAAATCTATGAGTGTTAGAATTCTTTGTATATTGTCATGTGTGTGTGTCTTTTATAAATTAATCCTGTTTGATCCTCATTTAGTATGTGTGTCAATGATTTTTTTAATTCTACTAACATTGACATGAAGATTTTATAATCATTGTTAAGTAAAGATATTGTCCTATAAGATTTATACTGTAAAGGGTCTTTGTTTTCTTTTATAATGGGTGTAATTAAGGAGTATCTCCATGAAATTGGAGTTATGTTTTGTGCTAGAATTTCATTCAAAGTTTTGTGAAACAATGATATTACTGAAGATGGAAATATCTTATACAATTCATTAATTATTCTGTCAATTCCAGGTGTTTTATTACTTTTACTTTCCTTGATTTTTTGAGTAATTTCTTTTAGAGATATTTGTTTTTGAATGTCTAACTTTAACTTCTTTGGTATCTCCTTTCCCTTTACTAATTTCAGGTCTAAGTTTGATGTATTAGTTATATGTGAAGTATCATTATAATGGTCAGAGAAATAATGTTTAAATGCATTTAGTATATCATTTATACTCAAAACCTTTTTGTTTTTTTTTTCCTTTCTTCGTGTATAATACTTGTAATATTATTTTCAATCATTTTTTTTAATCTTATTGCTAAATTATGCATATGTTTGGGTGATACTGCATAGGAACTAAGTTTTAACCTTTCTGCAGCTATATTAGCTTTGTGAGTTAGGATTTCATTATATCTTTTGTTTAAGTCTTCCAATTCTTTTTTTATGATTATTTTGTGTGTAAGTAGATGAATTAATAGTGAGATCTGTCATTTGTTTTTGGATGTTACATAATTCTGATTCCCGCTCTTTTAGTTTTTTATACCATGAAATAATTTTTCCATTTAGATAGGCTTTTAAGGTATCCCAAAGATTAATTGCATTTATTTCAGTAGTGCAGTTTTTATCTAAAAATAATTGTACTTCTGAATCTAACCAAGGTTTAAATTGTTTTAATTTTGTAATGTAAACTGGAATTCTTGACAAAAAAATTAATTTCATATAATCTGTATGTATTTTGAGAATTAATGAATTATGGTCTGAAAAGGGACAAGGGATTATGGAAAAAAATATTATTTTTGAATTTAGTTCTTGCGATATGAAGATTTTATCAATTCTTGTATGTGTCCCAAATCTGTGGTCTTGATGTGAAAATAATAATGAATTGCTCTCCTTATAACTAAATGTATCAATTAGATTTAAACTTTCTTCCCATTTCTTAAGTAAATTCCCTATAGAACTTACATGTAAATTTCGTTTGCTTGTGGTCTCTGATTTATCCAATATACAATTAAAGTCACCTCCCACAATCAAATTTCCTTTATATACTCTAGTTATTAGATCCATGTGTTTTCTTATTGTCCCAACCCCAATACCTGGAAGCCAATATATATATTTACTAATGTCCAGAGTCTATTGTTATATTTTATTATTACTATGGCTAGGAGTCCTTCTTTATCTTCATATTTATAAATGATTTGAGGTGTAGTGACATTTTTTTCCATAAAATTAAAGTTCCCCTAGTCTTTTTCTTATATGAAGAGTGAGATAAGATCATATATTCATTAGGATTTCAGCTAAAGGTATCATTTGTTTTGAACTGAGTCTCTTGAAGAAATACTACTTGTACTTTATTTAATTTCATATATCTTAATAAATTATATATTTTCCTTGGATTGTTTAATCCGTTAGTGTTTAAGGATAAAATAGTCAAGTCCATTCTCAGTATTTAACTTTACATCATATTTGTTTTGTATTATATTTTGTAATACCATACCAAATGTAAAATGTGTAACTACTATGTTAATAATTCTCATTGTAGTCAATACTTTAATTTTGGTCAAATAGCTTAAAATAGAGTTTAGTTCAGGCCAATAAAAAAAAAAAAGAAAAATGCCAAAGATTTGTATAACAACAAGTATATATATATATATATATATATATATATATATATATATATATATATATATATATTTTTTTTTTTTTGTAAACTCTCTAATGTACATGAAGTGAAATACACTTCCAATTTGCTAGATGAGAAGAAATCTAACAGATTGCCTACCATAACTTCCCTCATGAAAAAAGAAAGAAAAAAAAAACTAACCCCTTTTGAGCTCCAGTACACCTTTTCTCTTATCTTGGAGATTTAACAGTATTAGTTATTATTTTACCTATATAACTATTAATAATGAATTAATATAATGTATGGAAATGAGTATTGATTTGGTAATACAATTTAATTTTCGATTAGATTCCTTAAAATTTTGATGTATAAGACAGTTTTATTAGAAGCCACGACTTTTGCTAAAACGTTTTCTGAACTGCAGCCTCTCATGTGTTCTCCTCCCTTCTTAGTCTTTCATAAGCACAAGGTGAGACACAGAACTAGCTCTTCTTTTATAACAAAAGCTGTTACAGAGTTGTCCATCCAGCTTCCTTCCTTCTTTCCTAGTCCACAAAACAAAGGAGACAGAATCCTTTATTTGTTGGACATCCATATACAGTCAAGATTCTATCTAGAAAGAACAAAAGCTATTAGGAAATCTGAATGACTCTTTATCTCTTATGATGGACAAAAAGGTACGATTTCCAGGCTGAGACCAGACCATTTCAAAATAACTGTTCCTTTCCATTACCTTCTATTACCCCTTTCATGGTAAGTCACTTCAGGGACAAGAAAAATCCATTCTATTCAAGCCATAGCATCGTCTGGAGTATTTTTCAAGGACTTTGACTCTAAATCCATTTTAGATGCCAGCTACTTAGTCTTCTATTCACACTTTCATAAAACATTACAAAATAAATTACTTTTTCAGAGTCGGAGTAAGTTTTGCTAGAACTCTTATTCAAGGTGTTTGGATCTGAGCTCTGTTCCTTCAAACTCTGGCATTTCCACCTAAAAGCTTCTGGAACCATCTTATAAGTCAGAAACACTGTAACAATGATTGAATGGCTAACATAGTACAGTATTGTAAGACATTACCATAAAAGTAGATGTTTCAACAGATCACTCTAGCAATACAAAATCCCTTTGTTTTCTATGATCTGTTTTTTTACATTTGTCTGAATCAAATATTATTCATGAGTACTAACCTCATTTCTTTCCCTGAGGCAGATCATTAGTCTGACATGCACCATGAGTGGAAGGCAGGCTATGTCCTATAAATCAGGAATGCTGCAACAGTGATCTGTTCAAACATTTGCTGTTATGATGAGGTCCTACACAACTGTACTGTCTTTCTTTTCACACAAAATAATTAAAAACAGCTAGAAGACAACTTGAACGTATATTGTCCCTTCCATCCATCTTGGCTGTTGGGTTATCTGCCCTTTTTTCTGATCTGATTGGGTAACTTTTCCACATAGAAGCTTCTCCAGTGGTTAAGCTCCTCCTCTCTCACATGATGCAGTGCATTCCTTCTGTTTCTCACATCTTGTTTGCCACTATCTGTACCCTACACAATTTTCCAGAGCACAGCATACTGTGATTACAAAGATAAGTAAATCCCTTACTTTAAACATAATAGCTCTTTATAATTTCTTGTTTATTTCATGTTTACAAGCTTTTAAACTCACTGTCTGAATTTAGTTTCACTGCACCTCTTCTCTTCTCACTCTTTTCAGGTGAGGTTTACTTAAGCCTACAACTTTGAAATATATTTTTTCACAGGAAAATTTAGCAAACTTTATCTTTTTCCTCTTCTATCATATCCCAAATAACTTCTGTTCCTTTTTCTTTTATTTAAAACAGCAAGCTGCATCACACTCACATAATGGAGAAAGCTTTGGAATTCCAAAAGTCCTAATCTTTGATCCCAAGGACAATCTAACTTGGAGTGCCTTAAACCTATCCTTCTTCAAGGCCCCAGGGACCTATTTGGTTCCTCAGATGACTCCCCCTAAGGAGATCAGCAGTGTTGGTGCTGCAATAGCGTTGTCGCCTCACAGTAAGATGCTGTCCGGTTCGATTCTCAGCTAGAGCGTCTTCTGCATGGAGACATGTGTGAATGGGCGTACCTTCGTTGAAGGTTGTGCTTTAGGGCTGGTAACTCGGCATGTAAAAATCAACTACCAATCATTAGTGGACTGGAGTTCGCTGTGGTGACCCCTAACTGGGAAAAGCCGAAAGACACAACAACATTAGTACAAAAGGAGGCATGCTGATTCCCCATTTGAATCACTTGCACCACACATTGACCTTGATGAAAAGGGGAGGCTTCTCCCACTTCTTCTAAGGACTCCTGCTTTGGAGAGATTATTATGGAAAGAGGCTTCACAAGGGGACTAGGCCAACTGATCCCATTTTCTGGATGAGGAAATGTTCGAGGAATTTCAAATTGGCCTTTCTACTTCCTGAGTGGTCCCCCTTAGAGACTATCTCATTGACTTGGTGGCAAAGAGGGAATGACAGGAACCCGAGGTGGCAGAACCTATCTTTCCACAAGCCTCACAAGAACCTGAAACCCCCTCTAGGACTGGCCTTGGAAAAAGGTCCCCCTCGGTGATTCTATTGTAGCTGCAGTTGCCTTCAAAAGTTAGCTGTCATTGGAGAGCTCCATGGTGCATCCTGCCAACAGGGAGTGTAGGATGAAGGACCATTTTAGAAAGTGGGTTTAAGCCTCATGAATATTTTCCCTTGGTGCAATAAATCACATTATGCATATAACCAGGTTTCAGAAGGCTCTAGCAGAACAGACATTAGATTCTCTTATGGGACTCCCTATACCAGAAAACAGAAGGAAGTTCAGCTATCTACCATGTTTTCATCTGCAAACATGTACATGAGGGTACTCTACAATGTGGCCAACAGAACTGTTGGCAGCAGGCACCCACATAGTGATGTGCCATCAAGCCTGGTTGCACTTCTCTGACTTTGCAGACAATTCAGACATCCTTTTCAATATAAACAAACACAGAACCAAACCAAAGCATTAGGTAGTGCTGCTGGAATCCACAAACCAGAATGTACTTGTAATAAAAAAAGAAATACAGTGACCACACAGCAAAAATTGTTTAAAACATCAAATACTAGTGGGTAATACTAAGCAAACTGCAATTTAATGAAGGTAAGAGCATTCACATTAAAAACAACAATGCTTCATCAGACCAAATAACAATATTACAAAAACATCATTATAAAGCCATAAAATTCCTCCCATCAATGAAGTCATAATCATCTTCACAGTAATCTAAAGAATTAATTACCTGCATATGTAACTCACAGACATCTCTATCTGCTGAGTCTCTCATCCAGCTTGTCTCACACTGACATCATCATAAGACCACATGTATATATAGATAAGGGTATACAAAATAATACCTCACATACCTATAAAAGCATTTCATTTAACCTTCATATATAAATAAAACAAAATTAAAAATAAAATAATAAAAATAAACTAATGAATTAAAGATTGTGCCTTTAGATCTGGTTTAAGGGAAAGCATTTCATTTAACCCAGGAGATCTATAAGACTGTAACTCAAGGATCAAGGTGTTCCAATATTTTAATGATTAACTACTGGCTACAGATACAAGAAAAATCCTTATTTCAGCATGAAATTATGTACTCCATTTCTGTTTGTCCTGGCATTTCTCAATAAACTTCAAACAAATCCAGTCTGGAGCCATCACAGACCTTGACTTTCATAGGCTGTTATCTAGGTATCACAACAAGAATCGCAGGAATCCCAAAGCAAAGGCTAATCTCCCCCAGGCTACAAGTTACAGGCCATCTCCAGTATGACTCCCCTTTTGCATTGTGTGTTAAGTACACTGGATAGGTACCACAAATTTAGTTCCTCATGCTGGATATCAAATGAAAGTTTTGTAGTGAACACTGTGTTCAGTTGTACCACTCCACTTGCTACAGTCTCCTATCAAGTTATCCACAATATGCAGAAACCATCTAAAGTAGTGGATCCAGTCTCCCCTAGTACAAGAGGGCCAGCCATTTTGTTTTCTTTCTGTCAGCCACAGTTATCATATATGTTTCCTCTCTGGTGTGGGGTAGTGCATTACAAGGGGAAGACAATCCAAGCCAAGAGGCCCACCTTCACAATCAATGTTCTGTAGATGAGGGCAGTCCTCCTAGTGTTGCATGCACTTAAACTTCCTTACCCAAGGTGTCATATTGAACCACACAGATAATAAGTCAGTAGTGTGGCACATCAGCATGTAAGGAGGAATGTGATCATATGCTTTGTGCCAAGAAGCCATGTGGGTGTGGCAATGGGGAATGTCTTCAGAGCATTTCCTGATAGCAGTGCACATTCCAGACTGGAACAATTTTCTAGTGGACTGACTCAACCACTGCATACCGATGCTTCATAGGTGTCCCTAAATTCAGCTGTGTCAACAAAGATCTTCAACTACTTGGACCATATTTGCTGTAATTTGCTGTAACCTATTTGCCTAAACAACCAGTATAAACTGCAGAAGCTACTTTACCCTCATCCCTCCACAGGGACAGACACCAAGAGATGCTCTGGCCCATCCTTGGCCACCTGATCTGTTTTATACTTTCCTCTTTCCATTGATTGCTGCACTCCTGTGTCTCTTGAAAGGTGAATGTCTTCCTCATTACCTCTTTCTGGCCTAGGCAAATATGGCTACAACTGCTCTGGCCTCATCTGATGCTATTTCCATGGTTATGAAATTCCTAACTGAATCTTGTAACTTGTCTGGGTAGTATCATCCAAACATCAAGACTAACTGCATGGTTTCTCTAATTCCAGTGATGGTCCATAATCCACTATTGCCTTCCAGGATCATTCATATGTTATCTGTCTTTCAAAAGCAATTGACCAGAAAGCTGTATATGAGAAATGGAGAAGACTTTCCTTCCGGACAACACAATAAGAAATGATCTTCATATTCAGCTCATATTCCTACTGCATTACAGTTCCTAGCCAGCTTCTTTGATTAAAGTCCCAGCTACTCAACTATCTAGTTTCATTCAGCAGCCATTTCAAATTTTCATCTACGATTCATCTATATCCTCTGAAGAGATATGCAAGGCCTTCTTGAAAGGCACCTTTCCTCTCAGACTACCTACTAGGCACCACTTCACTATGGATGTTATGCTCATAATTCAAGTTCATACACAACCTCCATTTGATCCTGCCTCAGATAGCTGTATGAAATACCTTTCCTGAAAACCATTACTGGTAATAGCCATCATGTCAACTAGATAAATATCTGGTCTACATGCTTTATCATGTCAACAAGCCATCATATTTGGTCATCCTGCAGACCAAATCCTACTTTTATTCTAAAAGTAGCCTTGGCTTTGAGATAGCATTAAACCAAGCCATTCATCCACCAGTCTTCTTCCCAAATCATTCTAACAAAGATCAATGTTCACAGACAGCTCTGGCTCTACCTGAGCAGAGCAAAATGATTTCAAAAACATGACCAACTTTTTCTGTCATTTTCTCCAACAAATCAAGGAGATAGTCTCCAGATTGACAAGCTCTAGATGGCTTTCAGATAGTATCTCCTTTATCTCTTGCATGAATAATAAACTGCTAGCATCCAGACTTAATGCACATTCCACACGGTCCATCTCAAATTCTATGTCCAACTTCAAAAATAACTCTCTAGATGTCATTTATACTCCTGTAACTTGGTCAGCAATGCACACCTTCATCAAACACAATAAACTTGACCTCATTTTGAGGTCTAGAGCTTCTTTAAGTTCTACCATTCTCAGAAGAATCTTGTCATGATGTCACCCAGAAAGAAAGTAGCTGTGAATTCTGTGCCACCTGATAAGATAGATGGAGGATACAAAAGTTATGAGCATACCATAACTGTAGATCCTTATTGTCCGCCTCTATCTATCTTGATAACCTTCCCTCTAGCCCTCTACCAGATTGCTACCATCCTTTCTGGGTATACCTGGTAGAACTACACCCAGAGCCTTTCTCCAGGCCTCTATCAACACCTTGGCATATGATGGAAGCATACTTGATTTGATAATCAGGAGGGATGCACTGCATCATGGGAAGGGGAGAAGCTTGAGCTGTGGAGAAGCTTCTGTGTGGAAAACGTTGCTGGTTCAGATCTGCCACGAGGGCACGTAACCTAACAGTCAGGATGGACAAAGAAGGACAATAAGGATCTATTCATGTTCTCCATGTGATTACTATTGCGGTATAGCTCACTTATGGGGGAAGTATCCTGCCAAGGATACCATATGTCCAGTCAGTAAAACAAAGCTTGGGCACCTTCTTCTCTCTCCCCATTCAACTGCCTCATGACCTAGGCACGAAGAAGCATGCTGGTATGTAGACATACAGTTTGCTGAATTCCTCCGAACTGGTCAGCTGTTGTATTCTATGCATGATTTAACCTATACAGCTTAGGCAACTGCAGCAGTTCATCTAAACCTTCTTGCTGCCAGCTGAGAACAGAGACTGTGTCTATCATTTTGGTCTGTCAGCTGTATGGCCTGATCCAATTCCATTTTGAATGGCAGGCAATTATCCACAAGACACTTTCTGTTTCAGTAAAGTTTTGACTAAAATTTTGGTATGTCATGTCAGCTAAGAGAGGTATATTTGATTGCAGTAGTCAGATACCTTGCAAAGACCAGCATTCTAAATATGTTTTCTTTTGTCCTTATCCTAATCACAACTTTAGGGAGTGTTCTGTAAATCTTTCATCCCTAAAACCATTCAGAGACATATAGCCTCTCTTAAAATCTGCTTAGAAAATCAGAGACTCACAGAGTTTACTTGAGGAAGGATGGCCTTTTGAGCTTCTCTGTTGTATTTCCCCCTACAACTGTATAAGAAAGATGTGAAAACCTTTTAAAGTTTCAGATATTCGGTTGGACCTGGATATGTCTGTTGTGGTGCATGCTGAGCCCTTACACCTCCTGGTTTCTGCTGTTTATCCTGTTGTTGCAACCCTTTGGAGGCTGACAAGGTGGAACTTGATGGTAAGTCCCATACAATTGATTATATAGCTGGTATGGCCACAAAGTGGGAAACTCTGCACTAATTATATCTGAGGAACCTGAGGGAATTCCACAGATCATTGTCAGAGTGGAAGTTCGTGGTACCCTTACTGAGTTATGTTAAGAGCAGATCTTCTTCACATTGTTTCTGAACACACCACCGAAAAGAGGAAGCAGAAAACTAAGCATACTTCTCCTTCCTCTGTTACCCCACAGAAGGAGTAGTTTAAGTTTTCTCAGGGGATACTTAAAGCTCTTATGTATATGAAATCTCATCATTTCATGTCCTCCCCTGCTTCTTCTTGCCTTTAAAAGAGTAAATAAATAATGCTTTCATATTGAAATTACATGTAAGCGAAGACTGGAGGTAATGCTCTACTAGCACACAGGTGTGGATGATCACTGCCTGTGGATACAGGAGGCAGATGGCAACAATGTGGGTGGCAGAGTATGTTTAATTGTATGTTTATCAATATTTTGAAATCTGAACATGCCATTTATCCACTGCTCTAACAGACTACAGTCTTAGTTAAACATAATGCTTATTTGTGACTTGTATCTGTAGTGTTTGTGGTGTAATGGTTACAGTAAGTTGTGGACAATCATAGCCATCTCAAGAGGCAAGGGAACTCTTTTTTTTTTTTTTTTTTTAGATAAATGCACTCACATAGGATAAAGAGCTACTCTAGCTTCATGATGCTTGAGAAAGAAGCAATGAGTTAAGTC
Source organism: Protopterus annectens (assembly GCF_019279795.1). Taxonomy (NCBI): domain Eukaryota; kingdom Metazoa; phylum Chordata; order Ceratodontiformes; family Protopteridae; genus Protopterus; species Protopterus annectens. The sequence goes on from NC_056741.1 coordinate 1,850,988,583, forward strand.
ATAGAACTGCCTTAGTGTTCTGATTTTATGAGGTCTACTGTGTGTGTTGAAGTAATCAGAAGTCTGTTCTAGGTCTAAAGATTTTGGTTTAAGGAGAATAATTGAGCTTTGTCAATGTTAGTTTAGCCAACATCATGCCATAGAGGGATAAAGCTGTTACTGCAGCCCTAATGACCTGAATTCGACTAGCAGCTTGGCCATCTGAGGCACTGGCAGGAGGGAATGGGCATGTCCATTTGGGGGTGAGGGGTGGTAGGGTGGGATGGTATGCACCTGAGTGCAGCTTCAAGTCAATAATCCCTGGTTTAGGCTGTGGATACTTGGGGTGATTGTAAACACAGGGAGAAGAGGCAGGGGAGACTGGCTGAGTCATTACAGATGCTGGATAATATAGTAAAAGAGTATGCACATTACAGAGTTTATGGTAAATGAGGCGAAAGCAAAATAGTCAAGTAATGGGACACTGGAATGGTTGCAGGGGAACTCTGGGGCCATATTTTGGTTGACTGTTCTTCAGTTTGTGTTTGAAAGTTGGTATCCCACAGTTCTATTGGAGTGGGTGGGGTTACATCATTCTGTATATAAATTTTATATTAATTAGCATACAGATTTGTACCTATTTTTCATGGATCTTTGTCCAGATTTTTGATGTTTCCAGGTTGAGAGGTATGACAGGGGGGTCATAGGTCACAAGCATGGATTTCAGCGTGGGAGTCCCATACTTACCCCTCAGCCTCACACATCAAGTCAACTGTAGAAAACCATAAATAAATGTCTGGCAAAGGCCCACAAATGGCGACAATGATGAAATGCCCCCCCCCCCCCTTTACAGGCTTACACAGTGATAGCACAGCAGGTCTTGCAGTTGCAATAAGGCTCTGGAGGTAAGAAGTCTGAAAATCAAATTATGACATTATAGTCTGATCTAGTCTCCAAGACAGGGCACAATACTATGCTAAATAGAACCAAAATGTAAAGCAAATATCAGCACAGTCTGTGCAAATGTGTACAGTTGACAGGTGCCCCCCCCCCCCCATATTCCCATAGAAATGCAGTAACATGTATGTTTGCAGGGAAATAACAGTGGAAAACACATTGCCAGGACTGTCCCAATCAACATGGTAACATGTTGCATGCCCGCAATATGCAGGGTCAATAAGCTATGTATATGTGTGGTTAATACTGTCAGAATGCGGCCAGCACTTACTCCCGGTTGTTGTGTCATAGTGGCCTAGGTACAGTGCTGTTTTTGACAGGGCCATGTGCAGAGAACTGCAGTGCCAAGTATTTTGCCTGTCAGCTACACCTACAGTCGGTGTTATAATCACTGTCCAGATGTCGATAGCTGTTAATGCAGGAAAGCTGTACAGGTCATGGACAGGGGGCCACACATATGGACAGTACACAGCTTGGAGTAACCTACACAGTGCCTACCATACCGCTCAACTGTACAGACCTATAACAGAATGTCCAGAGGTTTGCATCATAATTGTGGTCTATATAATATGAAACAGTGGCTGCCTGGCAATTCATTGGCAAATCATGTAAGACTAAGGTCAGAAAATAATGACAGATTGTAGTGTCAGACTTCATACCCTATAGAAATATGCATGCTAGTACAAAACCTGTTATTGAATCACCTTTCTAGGTTTGTAAGGCTAATACTTAAAAATGGTCCCAATATTTAGGCCTCTGACCCCCCCCCCAATCATTTATGGCTTTGTCCAGATGTCTGTCTCAGAAGTTGAGAGGTATGGTGCCTAGTAGGACAGCATGTACCTGTAGGTCAGTGGATTTCCAGTGTATAAAAGGCTGCCACCTTCCTGAGTTAGCACTGACAACATGTCATTTGCCAACAGCAATACCCCTGGAATTACACAGGTTGCCACAGAAGGAGCAAAAGTATGCCTTGTATATTTTTTCTGCTTGTCTTAACATTGCATTTGCCTGCCAACTATTTGCAAAACAAGAAAGGGTCATGTCAAAACAGCAATGGCAGACAGTGGGGAAGCAGATGTCAAACACATAACAGCAAACAAGCAATTACTAAACCAGTCTCCCAGCTGTCTATGTTTGGCAGAACATTATTAACACTCTGTCCCCATATGTGGGCCGTATTCTCACTGTCATATTTGGGCCTGTGCAGATGTCAGTCTGTGATGGTATGACAGCTAGGCCCACATGTAGCCTCATAATAGCAACACAAACCATCTAAGGACCACAGCAAATGGAGTGGTGCAATGATGGACAACCTGCTAAACAGGTACACTCAGAGGTGTGAAGTTCACAAATCTGTGTGCGAAGTGACTGCATGTACCTCGCCCACATCAGAATTACAAATACATAACAGCAGCCACTGTGGCCAAAGCCTGTGACTGGACTACAGAAGGACAAAGAGACAAACATAAGTGGAAGGGGAACCACTGGCCAGACAAATGGAGAATGTGCACACCAGAACGGATTGTGCAGTAACATAGGTGCCATGCAGAGTAAGGGGTCAGTAAACATCACCTGCAAATACACAACACAGACCCATGTAAGTAGAGGTCCACAACAAAACAAAACCCAAACAATGGACACCTCAGAGGCAAAATCACATGAGAACTCCACAAACTTACACACGACAGGCCATGTAGACTCCACACACCAGGGTCTTGCAAACACTAAGGCCTTACCCCAAACTCCAAACACCTACCCTACACAGATAGACTAACAGCACTGTCCCTCTACCCCGTTCCATACAGACTCAGACCCCTGTCTGGCATACAAAGCAATCCAGACCCTGCCTTGATGGGTCTGTTGCACATCTGGAACTCAAGGCCCACTCCATCAACCTGTAGGCACAGCATCAACCTGGGCTGTGATATCAGTACGGCTTGTTGGTGTGACAGATATGTGTACCACACACTCCCCATCTGTGGAATACATTCCCTGTCAACAGCAAGCCATGTGCCTCAATTCCCCTCGTGATGTGCTCCCTGTATAACTGCATGGGAAACACAAACTACAGTCCTGTAATCCCACCTGTGTCCCTGCTGGACAAGGGCTCTGTTTGCTGACATGTTGTAGCATGGGCTACACTCTCATCTGCATGGGTTATAAGGGCTTCAGGGCAAATACCCTACTAACATCATAGCAACCTATCAACCTATACACAACTGCCTGTCAGTGGCTCACCATATTACCTTGTACTGCTCTGCCACTGGAAGTCACTGTGCTATGTGGAATATACTACACATATAATGGGCACTTCTGCACAGTAGAATGCACTCTGTACATACACCCATACCTCCCAACCTCTGACAGCAAGACATCTGGACAAGGTCATAAATAAAATTGGGACAAAGGCACAATGATAGGCATGTGCTGTAAATATTGAACTTACATACTGAGAAAGTTGGTAGGATAATGGGTTTTGTATTAGCAAGAATTGTCCGAAGGTTATGAAGACTGAAACACTAATGTCTGTCATTATTTTTTAATGTCATGCCATAAAAACACAAGTTTATGTAGACTGGATGAAACTTCTAGACAAACACATGGACAATCTGCCAATAAATGTAAAGTTGAGAGCTATGGCCACACCAGGATATGACTTTTCAGGTAAGACAAATACCACATAAGCAGGAGATCCCCCGCCAGTATATCACCAAGTTGCGGGACTGTTTACACAGCTTCATCAGTCAACCAGCTGTAGCCACACTTCTCAACTGGCAGTTTTGGTCAAGAATGTTTATAGTCAGGCTCATAATATTGGTCTGTGTATCATACATCTTGTATTCCTCTGGTAAAGCACTGTGATGGTCTGAAGATGTCTGTCAATAGGTAATGACACAATACATTGCAGTGTCAGACTTCAGATATGTCAGAAAATGTCTGCGAAAACAAACACAGTACCGCTAGGAAAGTTCTGTTTACTTTTGAGATGTATGGTTGTAGTGCACAAAACCCTAGACCAGAGTACACTTATCTCTGGAATGGAGTTCCACTCTCACTATAGAAGGTCACACTGGGCATGCTCGTACACTTACAGAATCACAGGCCATGTGGGAACCCACATCGGACTATACAACTGTATTGTCCATATATGTCTTTGTATACAGACAGCTATGTACACCTTAACTGTCCCCACACACACCCATCAGACAGGAGTACCTTCAGCTAGCTGTAGGTGGCCCATAAGTGATATATCTGCATCTGTTGCATGCGATACACAGACATATATATGGGCAACAGATAACAATATGTCAAGCATACACACACATAGATGTGTGGAAGAGAGAGAGAGACAGACAGTGATAGAGAGAGACAGGTAGACACACACAGAGTATGTCACACACACAGATACCCTGAATGGCATAGAGTAATGTCCTGCTCCGGACAGTGGCATACCGGTCATAACCAGTTGGACATGCCAGCATGAAGGGGAGCTCCACTGTGTAATAGTACTGAGGTGGGGGTTATAATATCACATTACCTGCCTCTGTGCATGCGTGTGTGTGTGTCTGTAGGTGTAAGTATCAGGAGGCTGTTCCCACTTAGTACACTTCCCATTGCCCTACTTCACAAGATCTGCTGCTGTTATTCACATTAGAAGTACCATTGGACACCTGTTAGCCCTATAAGTTCTATAGCGCATGCGATAACTGCATAACACTGTTCCCTATTAGCTGATCGAAGACACATTCTCTCAAATGCATCTTGATCGAACTTTATAGCGCGAAACAGCAAAATACCAAAGTGGCATATAAGTGAATTCTTTCCCTGGAAAAGAAACTGCTTGGCCACCTTCGGTATTTTGCCTTCTTCTTTACTGTAGTGCAGTCTCGGAGTTGATATATTTAAGTAGGGGGGGTGAAGCCCCCCACATTAGAAATAGTTTGTGGTGTGCATGTGTTGTGTGTGTGCTTCTCGGAACAGTGATTTTTTTCCTGGGAAAAAAATCACTGTTCTGAGTGTTCAAGATTGTAAGCTTTTGCTTACACGGGGTCGATGAATCAGCGTTCGCTTTTCTAAGCATTAGGTGATTCAATATAGACCCACATAACACTATAGTACAAATAACTAGATAGGTAGGGCTTCTGATCTCAATCCTGGCAAATGTAAGTTTGTGTGTGTTTATAGGTGAAGCAGATTTAGGCCATTCCCACACAGTACATTTCCCAGTGCCCCTCTTTAACAGGTCTGCTGATTTCATTCCCCTTAGAAGTACCTTTGCACAACCCCAGCCCTATAAGCTCTGTGGTGCGTGCCATAACTGTGTAACAGTATAGTGCAAATAACTAGATAGGCAGAGGTTCCATTCCTAGTTCTGGCAAATGTGTGTGTGTGTAAGTGTGTATGTTTATAGGTTGATGTATTTTATGGACTTCCCCACCCACAACACTTCCCAGTGGCCTACTTCAGCAGTCCTGCTGATGTCATTCCCCTTAGAAGTACCTTTACACAGCCCCAGCCCTATAAGCATCATGGTGCGTGCAATAACTATGTAACAGTATACTATGAATAGCCAGATAGACAGTGGTTCTATTCCCAGTTTTGGCAAATGTGTGTGTGTATGTTTGTAGGGTGAAGTATTATGAGGACTTCCTCACCCACAGCATTTTCCAGTGCCCCACTTTAGCAGTCCTGCTGATGTCAGTTACCTTAGAAGTACCTTTGTGCACTTGTCAGCCCTATAAGCTCTTGTAGCACATGCGATAACTGTGTAACACAATAGTACAAATAACTAGATAGGCAGGTGACCTATTCTCAGGTCTTGCAATTATGTGTGTGTGTGTGTGTGTGTGTGTGTGTGTGTGTGTGTGTGTGTGTGTGTGTGTGTGTGTGTAAGTGTAAGCACAAGAGTTTATAAGTGTGTATATTTGTAGGCTGAAGTATTTTGATGACTTTCCCATCCAGTACACATCCTAGTGCCCTACTTTAGCAGTCCTGCTAATGTCATTCACCTTAGAAGTACCTTTGTGCATTTGTCAGCCCTATATGCAGTGTAGCACACCTGATAACTTCATAGCACTATAGTACAAATAACTAGGTAAGCAGGGGTTCTATTCTCGGGTCTGGCAAATGTGTGTGTGTATAAGTGTACATACAAAAGTTTGTAAGTCTGTATGTTTGCAAAACAAAGTATTTTGACCCGCCCACAACACTTCCCAGTGCACTACTTTAGCAGTCTTGCTGATGTCATTGCCCTTAGAAGTACAGTTGGACAGCACTCAGCCCTTTAAGCTCCATGACACATGTAATAACTAAGTAACAGCTTAGTACAAATAACTAGATAGACAAGGGTTCTACACTCAATTGTGTCAAGTGTGTGTGTGTGTGTGTGTGTGTGTGTGTGTGTGTGTGTGTGTGTATGTGTGTGTGTGTGTGTGTGTGTGTGTGTGTGTGTGTGTGTGTGTGTGTGTGTATGTGTGAAGGCATTTGTAAGTGAGTATATTTGTGGGTAATGTATCTTGATGCCCTTCCCACCCATTGCCATTCTTTACAAGGGCTCTTGATGTAATCACCTTAGACATACCTTGTGACACTGTTATAAGCTCCATGGCACATGTGATAACTGCGTAACACTGTAGTACACATATCTAGATAGTTAGGGGTTCTAAACTCAATACTTGTAACTGTGATACTGTGTGTGTGTGTGTGTGTGTGTGTGTGTGTGTGTGTGTGTGTGTGTGTGTGTGTGTGTGTGTGTGTGTGTGTGTGTGTGTGTGTGTGTGTGTGTGTGTGTGTGTGTGCGTGTGTGTGTGTGTGTGTGTGTGTGTGTGTGTGTGTGTGTGTGTGCGTGTGTGCGTGTGTGTGTGTGTGTTTGGGTGAGAATCATATCTTCTGAGGGTGTGGGTTATACCATTTTGAGGCATATACCACCCAGTACACATCCCATTGCTCTTCTTTACAAGGCCTGCTGATGTCATTGACCTTAGATGTACCTGTATACACTTGTCAGCCCTCTAAGCTTTGTGGTGTGTGCAATAACTGCATAATAATATAGTGGAAATATCTTCGATGGGTAGATGTTCTAATCTCAATACCGATAACTGTAGTAGTGTGTGTGAAGCATATCCCCTGTGGCTGTTGTATATGTAGGTTATACCATTTTAAAGCCTGTTGACCCCTTGCCCATGATATCATTTTAAAGACCCTGATAATGGCATCTGTCTCACATGCACCATGTAACACTATACAGCCCATACCAGTCATCTGTACCGATGTACATGAGATATCCACATGTTTGCAAACTATATGTGGTCTGTGTCTCCTGACAATGAGCATTCCTGTGATATCATTGCCAAATATGTCACAGTTACCATACTGACACACATGCCAGCATCAGACATCGTACCTGACTGACACATCATGCTGATACAAAATCTATCAACTCTATCACTTGTGTAGATTTGTAGGAGCAGTAGATGAGACCAATCTCTATGTCTGGTGGGTTATCCCATCATCCATGAAGGCATTTGCAAGATTACCTGTTGTAGGAGGTTGTGTGTTATGTCCCAGGTATATAATCTATGTGGAGCATGTCATTTGTACGCAGCCCTATAGTACATACAAGTGGATACATAGGGTTACTAATATGTCTATTGGCAACTATGTATGTGTTTCTATATGCACAGCCTCTGTGGCTGTCTTCAGTGTGTGTATGTGATGACTATACCATTCTGTGTGCCTTTTCTACCCTGTGAACTCCCCCATTGCCAACCTAGTGTCATCTCATGGGTGTTGTGCTCATGAGTGCAATCAAGAGTGTGTGTGTGTGTGTGTGTGTGTGTGTGTGTGTGTGTGTGTGTGTGTGTGTGTGTGTGTGTGTGCATATGTGCTGGGGTTGGAGGTGATGTTAATGGTGTACGTTTGTGTGTGTGGGGGGCTGGCTGTCATACCACTGAACTCCTCTAGACTAATGAACCTGCTATATGGGTGTTGTACTATACAAATGGGACACTCATTAAATATTATTGCAAGTCACTTAAAAAGTTAATAGATCCACAGGTTTTGTTACACAAAGCAGTTTCAGAACAACAAAGAAGTATGAAACTGATCTGGCATTAGTAACTGACACTAATTGTCCATGATGTTTGAGGAACAGGTCAAATATAAGAGGCAAAATCAGGGAAAATTGAGACGTATAGACTCTGTGTGTGTGTGTGTGTGTGTGTGTGTGTGTGTGTGTGTGTGTGTGTGTGTGTGTGTGTGTGTGTGTGTGTGTGTGTGTAGGATAGTGAATGGGAGGTGCATGTGCTAATGTGCTAACATGCTGCCCCCATTGGTAATTTCGATAGTAAAGTGCTGATTATCACTAGCTGTCACACTACATGATTTAAGGACATGCAAGTTAACTGATAATGAGGCCTTTCCTCATTGTGTGCTAATTATATCTATAACTTGCATTTCCCAAAATCATGGAAAGTGCCCCTTTTGGCTGTAGCATTTTCTATGAATGCAAGCAAAGTTTTGTGAATCCTGGCACTATGTTGTTGATGCTGAAATGAAATTTGAGGAACTGTTAGGTGCACATATGGGTTTAGGATTAAAGTTATAAATACAGCATAAAACCCTCTCTGAAAAACAAGGTTAAGTGATGCTCTCTTCAGGGATACTAAACTTTTAAATTATTTTAGTATTAAATTATAAATACAGTATAAAACCATCTCTGAAAAATATAGTGGTGCTCTCATCAGGAATATTAAACTTTTAAATTATTTAATTGTTGAAATTAATCCCTCTACGAGTCCTATTTGATCTGAACATGTGATTTTATTTTTACATGTAAGAGCTACATTTGAAATCAGTTTTTAGGCTGATGGAGCCTTATATGATGAACGACTTCACATTGATTTAATTAAAAGTTATCCAATGAATTTGTTACCATATATTTAAAAAAGTCAGTTTCCATTGCAGTTGTCTGTTTTGGGGTACTAATAGAGATTTGTAAATTTTGTTAATATTAATTTCTCAGCCAAATTTATTCTGAGTATGCACTAGACGTTTTCTGCCTTGAGAAAAAATATAATATTTTGTTTAACAAAATTTACAAATCTCTAGTAAAATTATTTTCTTATATAGTAGACCTTTTCTCCCTTGGATAGGTAGCAATCTTGCACCACAAAATGACTAGTATGACTATTATTTTCAACAGTATTAAATAAGGAGTGCACATTAATTTATTACTGACTTGATATTCTAAATGCAGCAAAACTTCATGCTTTAACTAGGTAATTGTGCACAGTGCTTTTTTTTACCCTTTCTTTCTTTCATCTTAAAATATGATTAATCTTGGAAAAATAATGAAAGCTATTTTTAAAGAAAAGTATCTTGGCAAATGAATGATTTTTGCATTCATGAAAGGAATCCTGATTCAACAAGTTCAGACAACTGGCTGTTTGGCTTCAAGGCACTAATTAACATCACACAAAGCAATTTTCTGCATGCAGGTGTATCATTCTGGGAACTCATGGTGTGATTGTACACGGTCTACTGATTAGCTCAGGATACGCAGTAGTCCATAACTAATGGTTCCCAAAATCTTGAAAGTTAAGCATTGCTAATTACTTGATGGTGTAGTAATGAAAATAACTTAACTGAACTAAAAAAAATGGAGGTTTCTAAAACTGAATAGAAGCAAAGATGTTAATATTTTCTCTAAAAGGAGTTCAGCAAGATATGAATTTTTGAGAGGATACCATCCTGTTGTTATTATTGTTAAGGAAAATGCAGTTGTTTACAGTAATTGGATCTGTCACTAATGCCACTACATAGATCACTCAAGATCACTCACAGTGTTAAATGTTTTAAACATTTTTTCCTGCCAGCTTTTTATTTTCATTTGTTTGTATAACATCTGTTGACTGGGTAAGCTGTCCAAGCAGAAGACAGTGCAACAGTATCTGGTTAAGTCACTTTTTCGTTCTCTAAAGCATTCTTTATTTATCCCCTGAAAGTGTACTGAACAATACCAAAATGCATTCCCCCAGTACAGACAATATTCTCTTATGGTTTCTTTACCATTGTATAGCATGCTTTTCCCTCCCTCTAACCTATACCTTTAACCCCTGTCTCACCAAATACTATCCTTCACGTAGACCTTGCAACACAGTGTCGCTGCAATACAACTGATGAAAAGGCATATTCTGATGTCTGGAGCGTTTCTGCTTCACTAAGGCACTATGAATCTGGCCTGCTTTGTATATCTTCCATATATAACATTGGTTATGCTATGCGCTATTGTCTAGTGAAATATATTGCCTGTTATTTGATCATTTTACTGAGTATCAAAGCCAGTCTCAATGCTTAGATAGCCCTGCCTCATCATATTTGTACTAGCTTGCACTGTTTTATGCTGTGTCTTATCTATAGTGCTGCATACTGCTTTTAATCTGTGTTTTGTAAGTGCTTAATCTACCCATACCTTATTACTGTTGTAGAGCTGCTTTTGTAGATGCAACTATATTTGTAACCCTGTTCTGTTTCATACGTAACCTGCATATATATTGTAGAGCTATTTTATATTTCGTAGAAGCAACTGTATTTTTTACCCTGTACTTACTATACTTTAAACTGCAAATATCTACCTTCTGTACCTCTGCTGCCTCTACTACTACTCTCCTTCACTGCTAACCCCCTATACCTTCCCTCCTTCAGTCTCTATTTCTTCGAACCCCCTATCTCCCTTCAAATTCACCCTTTTCATTCTACTTCATCTCTGTGGTATATTTTACAGCGCTCTAACTCCCTACTGTCTTACCTCTCTCCCTTACCCCTTATGCATTGTATTACCTACTACTCCTCTATCCTATCTCTACCCCACTCCTTGCATACTCTCCACTGTACTCCCTTTTCTATTCACTTGTAATGATAACCTCCTTTTAAACCTAATCCTAGATTATCTTTTCCTCTCATTTTACAGTTCCACACCAGAAAACTCTCTCCAGAAGCTCCCCCCATTCATCACAAGCCTAAGGAATACCTCCCACCAATACCCCTGACTCTTCTCTGGAAGTTGCTGGTTATTGTTGGACTAAAGAAGTACTACTGAAGACTGCCCCTGAGTAACTTTTGGGAATTTAGGTAGCCTAACACCAACTACTGTCTTTGCAAACTACCTACTTAATGTTTGTATTTTCCTGTAACTTCCCTTGTAAGTGAGCCAACAGCCTACCGTAGACCACAAGACCGTACTCCCCTCCTCTGGTCAACTGAGTCCTACATATTTCCCTCCGTACTGGTTAAGTGTCCTCCACCCCCTTTTCAGCCTGCCTATCTCTATTTCACCACTAGGTGGCAGCACCTACCATCCATAGGGCAATATATCTTTTATTTTTATTTGGCTCCCCTCCTAAGTAGCTGCCTAGGTATCTCTCGAGCCATTGTTCTCCAACTATATCCTGGTTCTTCCACCCCTGAACAGAATACCATAGATAACGTGCCCCTCTGTTTCTTTTCTGATAGTTAGTTATCTTACCTTTTTATTCACATACTTTACCTGCTTATATTGCTTTCACAGCTGCAGTGGCTGATACTTTTTCTGCTGCTGGTTCTTCCTTCTGTTCTTCCCTGCTCCGTTCACCCTACGGGCTCACTCCGCTCCCCTACACCCAAATTCCACCCACCCCCACCACATCCATACTTATACCCACATAACCACACCTACTTCCTCTCCCACACCTCCACCCCTTCCTCCTTTATTTCCCTCCCCTGCACAACTTTCCTCCACCACAAATCCCATCAACCCCTTTCTCTATACACCACACATCCCTAATCTCTCTTACTACTAGCCATAAGTATCTCATAAAAACCCAAACATGCATCCAAAGTATACACTCTTCTCCATTCAAATACTTTTCTTACTTTACCTAACCTTCATCTACTTCCTTACCCAGCCTAACAAGCTATCTCACTCCCCACTCTATCACACAACCTCCTCTCTCCACTTACTTCACCCCTACTCAGTCATACCAATATCTCCTACACTTTACCCTATCAAACCCAATCTCTGCTTTCACTTCAAACTTATTTCACTAAAAACTACTACCCACACCCTACCAAACATATCTCCTACGACCTCTACTATTTATGACAAAAAACACAAAAACCCATACTATACAACAGAAATTCTAACATCTCTACTTTTAGCTGGGGATGTACATCCTAACCCAGGCCCAAACACCCCCCCCTTCTTCAAAATCCATTTGATTAGCATCCCTGAACGCACAAAGCGTAGTGAACAAAGCTCCAAGCCTTCAAGCCTGGTTACACTATAATAAACCAGATATCTTAGGCATATCTGAAACCTGGTTAAAACCACATATAAAAGATGTGGAGATAATTCCTGCCAACTACTCCATCATCAGAGCAGACAGAACCCAGCGAAAAGGAGGTGGTGTAGCTCTACTATACTCATCCTCCCTATCCATTACTCCTTACAATAAAGCTATTCCTCAATTCAACAATGCAGAATTAATAATAGGCCTACTTTGATTAAATAAACACAAAAATATATGCATAGCCTCACTCTACATTCCTATCCCCACACTGGAAGATATCCTCTCCTGGTTCTCTTCCAATATTTCTAACAAAACCATCATCATGGGAGACACTAACATCAATTGGTCCACCATTCAATCCCATACCCCCTCCATTAACATCAACCTGTATAACTTCACTCAACTCATCAACTCCACTACTAGGCCCTCTAAAGATTTCTCTTCTGGCAGTACTATAGATTGGATATTAGTCTCTCACCCCCACAATTACCCTGATAGTGGAATTCTTCCTGACTCCCTAAGCGACCACCTTCCCATCTTTGCCACACGCCTCTCTTCTTCCCTACAAGTTTCTCATAACTACATCACTTTCAGAGACCAAAAATACTTCAACCCAGAAGCCTTCTCTAACTCCCTAAAATGCCTTAACTGGTACCCACTAAAAACTCTTCCCATGGAAAGTGCTATCACTCACTTTAATTCCACTTTCTTAAACCTGTTAGATACACATGCTCCCTTAAAAACCAGAAGAATAAAAAACAAAACTACCCCTTGGCTAAATAAAAATACGCTAACAACCATGTGACTAAGAGATAAAGCCTGGGCACGCTATCTGAAGCACAAATCTCCCACTACTCTTAATGACTACAAAACTCTTCGTGACTCAGTAAAAAAAGCTTATCACAGCAGACCAACACAACTATTACTCTTCTCTTCAAAGTAAATACAAAAATGACCCACAAAACTTCTGGAGAGCTATAACCTCCCTCTTAAAACCCGGTACAACTGAAAACCCAAACCCCAACCCAAGCGTACAAGACAATGACCTTGCCACCAAGTTTAACTCTTTTTTCACTGACTGCATTTCCAAACTAACCTCTTCCTTCTCCTCCAACCATCCACCTCCAACTTCCTCCTCTCCCCCCCTACTCCTCCTCCTTCTCCACTCTGTCATCCTACTACCTCCCAACCACTTAGATTCTCCCTGGAACCAATCCCTACTTCCACTATCAAAAAACTCCTGAAAAAGCTAAAACCTTGCACCAATGCCCCCGATAACATCCCCTCACACTTCTTCAGTATAGCTGCAGATGCTATCGCCCTGCTAATTAGTATCCTAATCAACCGCTCCATCCAAGAAAGTCACGTTCCTCAAATCTGGAAAAAGGCTTATATAATTCCCTGCCATAAAGGAGGAAATAATACTAGCGTTACCAACTTCCGCCCCATTGCTATCCTCTCTCCTATTTCAAAAATTCTAGAGAAATGTATTCACCTTCAACTCCTTCCCTACTTAATAGACAACAACCTACTAACTTCTACTCAACATGGCTTCCGTCCCAATCACAGCACTATGACAGCCCTCCTATCATTCCTCGAAAATGTGAACAAGGCTAGAGACTCTGGCCTCACTGTATCTACCATTCTACTTGATCTCTCCAAAGCTTTTGACACTATCTCCCATAACTTACTTCTAACTAAACTCTCCAAGCTAAACCTTTCACCTTCTGCTCTAAATTGGTTCACCAGCTATCTCTCAGACAGGCATCAAGCTGTTAAGTGGAAAAATCCATCTCCTCTTTCCTTAATAGCCCCACAGGTGTTCCACAAGGTTCCATATTAGGACCCCTTCTCTTTAATATCTTTGTAAATGACTAGTATCACTCTATCCCCTATGCTAACATCATCCAATATGCAGATGATTCTACAATCATCTGTGCTTCATCTTCCATTTCAACTCTCCAAAAGCTGACTCAAGATGCCTTCTCCACCACAGAACAGTGGATGAAAGACAACCATCTTGCACTTAATGCAGCTAAATCAAAACTAATGATATTCACCCCCTCTGAAATCAACACACTGGATAAACAACCATTCTCCATCACCAGTCAAAATAATAACCCACTTGAACTGGTAACTGAAGCCAAGCTTCTAGGAGTCCAAATTGATAATAACCTTACTTTCAAGTCCCATCTACTACAAAACATTAAAAAGACCCACCAAAAACTAGACCTGCTGTATCGTCACAAACAATTCCTCTCACCTACTACCAAACTCACTCTCTCTACCACATTTCTCTTACCCTCCCTCCTTTATGGTGCCCTTCTTTTAACTAATCTACAATCATCTCTCAAAACAAAACTTTCAACCTGTTATAATAAAATAGCCAAATTTGCCACTAGCAATAAATCTTCAACCCATCACTGTGTACCACTCCACAAACTAAATTGGCTTGAACTTCCCAACTACCTCTCCTACACTCAACTAACATATGCACACAAACTCATTTTTCAACCATCCCTCTGTCCCTCCCTGTCCACTACCTTTAAAATTCACCATACTCAAAGACTTCTTAGATCTACTAATCAAAACCTAATAGAAGTCTATAGACCCCATCGCCCCCCAGGACAAAACCTCCTCTCCTTTTCACTAGCACGCCTATGGAACTCCCTCCCACCCTCCATTCGTACCATCACTAGCCTTCCTACCTTTAAAAAATCACTCCACTCCTACCTATCATCCACATGGGAATGCTCCTGCTCCTAGCCCACATGATCTTTCTATACTCTCTACTGTATTCCACCTTTTACTCTCTCTACCTCAGACAGTAATCTATTCCTTAATAGTTCCTATCCTCCTGAAAGCCTTATGCACCTATCTACTCACTTCCTTATCCTTGTGCCTATGATATAATTTGATTTCAACTTTAATATGTTTTATTATTTGATTGTATTAATGCTTAACTTTACTCATTGTAATCACTGTTCCTCGTGATGTCATGTACAATAATTTGGATGTAAATCTCTATAATATGTAATCTGCATATAACTCTCTATAATATGTAATCTGTAATGGAGCTTTTCTCCCCAGGACTCCATTGAAAACGGGTTCTCTTGGCCCAATGGACTATCCTGGTTAACCAACAGCAAATAAATAAAAATAAAAAATAAAAAAATAGTATCCATGCTATCTGGAAAACTGCCATTATCAAACCTCTTCTACTGACCTTCCTTCTACCCCATCTTTATCCTGACATCCCCAGATAAAATGCTGAAGAAAAAAGTCTATGATCAAGACTCCCAGTACATCTAGCAGTATCAGCTCCATTTCTGGATGCAGCAACATGACTGCCCTCTGAAGTCTCACTGAAGACAATTTACAAAATACATATTTAGGTAACATCACAAGAACCCCTTCTGTAGCCTTGACTAAACCTTTTGATATGATTGACCATCCTGTCCTCTTCATAGTTTTTATAGACATTGTTATTAGCAGTGACTCCCTGTCCTGATTCAAAAGCTTTCTGGACAACAGGCATTTTCTGATGACAATAGTCAATGTCATTTCCAGCTCAAGTCCTTCTGTTCAAATGGTTCCCCCAAGGTTTTATCTTCTCCACCTTCCTGTTTTTCATTTTCATCAATCATTTCCCCTCCCACCTACCCCATCTACCCTGTGTAAATGACATGGACATCTGTAGGTTTAGATGCTCTCATATATCCATTCTAAACTACAGTCTGACCTATGTGACATTTAACACTGGCTGTCCTACCACAAACTACTTCTGAATCCAATCAAAACAAAATCAGTGCCATCTGGGTCCTCCTAAAGACTATTTAAACACCTTGGCTTCCTTCCTTTCTGTGACTTAAACAACAACTTAACAGAAACCACATTATCATTTGCGTACTTGAACTTCTGGCTCAATCAGTCAATTAACTTCCACTTTCACTTAGAAAAACACAAATCTAAACTGAACTTCCTCCTCTTTTCAGCCAGAAAACTCCCCTTTCCTCTCCTCTGCCACAAGGCCTGCCATTGGTAAAGGCATCCACAATTTGAATATGACCTTCCCATATTTGTACTTCCACAATTTGAATACGGTTTTCCCTTGTTTGTACTGCTACAGTCTGAATACAGCCTTCCCATGTTTGTATTTCCACAGTCTGAATATGGTCTTCCCATGTTTGTACTGCTGTAGTTTGAATACGGCCTTCTCATGTTTGCATTGCCAAAGTCTGAATATGGACTTCCCATGGTTGTACTGCCACAGTTTGAATATGGCTTTCCTATGTTTGTACTTCCACAGTTTGAATATGGCCTTCCCATGTTTGTACTGTCATAGTTTGAATACGACCTTCCCATGTTTGTATTGCCACAGTCTGAATACGGCCTTCCCACATTTGTACTGCCACAATTTGAATACGGCCTTCCCAAGTCTTTCTCTGCCTCCATACATACCATGACTACCCTTCCTACCACATCCAGTATTATCTGCCACTTCATTACTAATTCCCACCCAAGACAACACCACTATCTCTCTTTAAAGAAAGCACATTGGCACCCCATAAAACAAAGAGCTAAAATTTTGCTTGACACGCAACTCTTCCAAATACTAAATCTACACTCCCTCACCCCACTCTCAGCCAAATTTCAACTTACAACCTCTGCAACCTTTCTTAAACATTTCCTGCCTTGGCCACTCCAAGATCATTACTTCAGTCTGCCCGCCATGCCTTATCCATTACTATTTCTTCTTTCTCAGAATCCATCCCTTCCTCCAACACAGAAAATTCTACATCACTTGCCTTCAGGGATGAACTCATTGCCCACATTCATCTACAAGCTAAATGCACATGCCTTCATAAAGGACACATGACCTAACTAATCTAATCCACCCAATCACTGTACCTCCTTATTCTACACTGTTGTATATATGCATATGCACTGAAGCTTAATTGTCCTGCTCTCTTCTTCTTCAAATTAATACTAATATAACTGATTTCTACTTCTCTTACTGACTGAGCACCATACCTCTATTTCCTACTGTACAGTTACTTTAAATATGTAACCTAAATATTTTGTTTAATTCTTGTGATGTGCCTTCATCTGTAACTTTACTGCTTTATTACCACCTGTGAATGTTATTCACCCAGGCTGTGCCTGAAAAAGGTTATAGCTGATTAGTGCACTGCACCAGTAAGCACATTTAAATAAATACATGTAAGGAAACTGTCCAGTAAAGAAAAGAAACATAATGGTAACAGTAATTCTGCAATTGCTGTTCCATTTGTGACTTTATAAGAAGACTTTCTAAAGATAGCAGAACAAAACAGTCACTGAACAAAAGGTAACTAGAAAAGTATGTCCCTTACTCAGTTAATTTGTTCCTTTACCTACTAATTTCTTACTTTAATTTTAAAAATAGCCAGACTGTCAAACAGATCCATTTTTGTCACAACCTGACGTGATTAATATTGAAATAATAAAGAAACAGCACACAAAACCCACAAACAACATATATATGTGTAGTCCTTCACCTGTGAACAACTGAGACAGGATCTCTCAAAGAAACTCATCAGTCACATCTGCAATAAAAATATAACCTATACAATTCCTGCACAGATCCACCCTTGTGTGACTGCCCCATATAGAGGGCAAACCTCCCCACCACCCAAACTTATATGTACTGACTTCAAAGTCATGCAACAGTGCGACAAAGGAGATACTCCCCAAAATGGTACATAACTGTCTTGCACTGACAGCAGTCCCACTGTTCTATAGAAGCTTATATATGAGGGGAAGGAAAGTGGTGAGTTGTAATTGACCAGTAAGCATCCAATCTAGTACTCATAATGCAACTGCAGACTAACCATGTTAAAAAGTAGCATACGCCATTCACAAATTTACAAAGCAGCATACTTGCATTCAGAAATGAGAAAGTATAGTGTTTGAGAATCTTGACAGTTTAACCACATCTGCTGTGTTAATACTGATGGTGATGTAAGATTAGCAAGGGTGGAGGTTATAGTGCAAATGTCAACGCAAGTGCATTTATACAGCTTTATGCATTTCATATGTCCATAGGGGCAACTCAGCTTCAATTTTTAGAATGACAAAACCATAGTGTTTTAAAAGTACATTCAGTGCTAGCATAGAAATATCTTGGGAAGAAACCTGTGTAAGCACAGAGATCCATGGACAATAAATTTAACACATTATAAGGCATGCTAATGATTTCTGTTAAAAATGTTTCTTGAGAGCATCTGGCTGTGTAGCACAGAATGGTAATGCCCTAACTATGACCAAGGTGACCTAGGATTTGCTAGTAACCTGGATGCTGGAATAGGCAGAAAGAGAGTGTGAGAGTGAGGGACCATTGCAGATTCACCTATGTTAAAGGAGGCCATCTGACCTGCTGCATTGGTGGTACCTGGTAAAGAGGGAGGCATACAGCATGCAAAGAATGGGTTAGGGACAGGCATTTAGTTGTGCCAAGTTTTACCAGCAAGGTAATCTTCATTGCACATGTGCAGAATGTTTCACACAGATGAGCACACACACATACACACACACACCCATACATACAAAGGGATGCCAGACCTTTAATTCTTTGAGAAGATGCGCCTGCTGTCAGTGGTGAACTTAAGACCAAAAAGAAAAAAAATGGAAACTCCACCATGTCTGCCTCAATGATGGTCAGTGATGGGGAGGAAATGAGCAAAGGCGTCATGGTGGCCAATTTTGCTAGTCAGCAAGTATGGGTCTGAAACAAACAAATAAAATGTACCCAAAATGCCATTATACTGCTTATTTTTTTCAAAGTATTTATTTGGATTTGGATATTTTTTCTTTCTTTCTTTTTTAAACTATGGGGTTTGGGGGTGTATATAGTTGTATTTTGCGATTGCAATATGTGTGGTCTTTTGTTTTTATTTATTTATTTTTTTTTGTGAATGATATAAAATATAGCCGGTAGGAAATGTTAGTAGGGTTGATAATGTGCCAAAGATACAGATACATTTTTGGTGACATACCAAGTGCGGAGATAGTCATAAAATATGCACACTGTACTAAATATGTATTTTTCAAACATTTATCAGCAGTATACCAATTAAATATATTTATATTGTTCCAAAACAGAGGTCCAAAAGTTGAACAGAAGGACACCAAAAGCCAGGAACCGATAAATAATCCTTTATTTTACAGATTAAGAGCTTTTGTCAGCTTGACCACAGAAACAATGTTAAGTGCTTTCTTCCCTCAAAGATCACAGGGACTTCATCAGCTTAATCTGTAAAATAAAGGATTATTTACTGGTTCCTTGCTTTTGGTGTCCTTCTGTTCAACTTTTGGACTTCTGTTTTGGCTCGGTGTTTGTGTACTGGTTCCTGGTTATATTTATATTGTTAGTAAAAACTGGGACCTGTGTTTGAATACCAGTTTGCTGGCAGAAATATATACTTCCATAGAAAGGGATGGTTTA